>NC_087439.1:24192500-24492500 GCF_036321535.1 Camelus dromedarius | reverse complement strand
GTGTGCTTTTGTGGCTGGTATAGATTCTTTATGAAAATGTGTTGAGTTCTAAGCAGCTAGTTTACAACTGGATTTTGAGAATACAGTCTACTTACAGTTGTGGATGGCCTGTATTATAATTATTTAGATTAGCATAAAAACTAACTGCCTTCTCTATCATACTTGTTTTCACTTGGCATGATCATAATTTGCAAGCAAATTTTTAAACAAAGATATCACTAAGTTTCACAAGCATTTTCATTTTCTACGTTGTATAAATATCTCAATCCAATTTTTCCATTTCTGTCTTTATTCCTGAAGCCTCGTACAACACCCTTATCACATACATCACTAAAGAACTATGGAATTGGGAAATCCATATCTCAGTATTTTTAGAATTTCACTCAGAACACATTTGGTTTTTATGATACCTTAATCAAAAGACAGCTAAAAGGATACCGATTTCCTTCTGGTTCTATAAATTTTGATTGTATTCTTCTAACTTATGTTCATTTTGAGTTGCTTATTTATAATGCTAAGTATCAATTTTGAATAGAAGTTATCCAAGATCTCCACACATGGATTTTACAGCTTAGCAGTTGATTACCATCAGACATATTACCCCTAAAGCATAATCTAAATACAAAAACAATTTTTAAAAATAGAAAGTACAGATGAATGGAGCCAAGAATTTTAGTTGTGTACCTTCAGACGTACCAGCTAATGAAAAACAATAAACATATGAATGAGTGAATAAACTAGAGTTACGGCTAAAGTCATAGCAAAATGGCTAGATGCTGAATCCTTTTCAGCACCTGGAACTCCTTAATGACCCACTCTTCGGGGCATAAAGGATCAGGAGTATCTCTTGGCTCCCTTGTACTGTTTGCTGGTGTGCTACTCCCAAGAATGCCCTGGCTGCCATTTCCACCTGGGGAGTCGCCAAGGGAAAGAGCAGCCGCTCACATTTAGATGTTTGCAGCCATAACTCCCATATCCAATTCTGTGCACTCAGGGAGAGGATGTCAAGTACACATACCCTGCTCCAGTCTTCCATCAGACACCACCCTTGGCTCATGCCCTATTTTGGTGCCATCTGCATGGGGACACAGAGGATAACAATAAGAGCTCCTACTTACTGAGTGCCTGCTGTGAGCTAAGTATTTACATATCTAATTTCAAATTCTCACTCGATCCTACAAGGACAGCAGTAGACCCATTTTTGCAGATCTAGAAAGTAAAGCTCAGAAAAATTAAGAAACCACTCCAAGATTTGTTGGATTTATATTTGAGTCTTTCCCCTTTGTCTTCAGGGGAAGACACTTTTCCTTCCTCGGAAAAATATGTTAGCATTTTCTTTGATTGACTCTCCACTTTCCGTAACAGCCCTCCCTGGAGAGCTGCTCTCCCACTCTCATCCCATGCTGGTGTCCTGAATTTCCCACAGTGATTTGGCCCTTACATTGAATTTTCTGGCTTCTTGTCTGTTAGACTCAAATGATATCTTAAAATATCTGATCAGTACTTAATAGCGCTGGCAGGTTAGAATCACATTTTAAAAAGGGAAGTACTTTAAGCACTTGAATTTCTGAATTCACTCATTGAAAGTACGTTATTTTTTTCCCATGTCATACAGAGAAACTGGACAATGAAATGACCACCTGTTAGCTGCTAATGATGTTCACATGCTTTTAAAAAAAGTAATTCTGGCTTTATCTGTCTACAATCTTGGCGACAAAACTCGTGGGAACATCAAGGGCACAGGAAGCCAAAGGCAGCAAACTGACAATAAAGTTTGTGCTTAGACTTCTAATAAGGAAGGAGATACTGTGAATCTCTAATTCCACATAATTATTCAATCTCAAGAGGATGACATAAAACCGAATGAATGTTTTAAAAACCCAAGTTTGGGTGTTCAAATCTGGGACTGAGATCAGAGAGGTTTCACAGAGCCTATTTCCTACTTGAAAAAAAATATTTTTAAAAGTATTAAATATAAAATATGCCAATCACTATTTCAAATGCATAGTCTAATTTGATATTGTGTGGATGGGTCAATCATTGTGCCTTTCAAATGAAAATGAATACGTACATACTGAATGAACTTAACTCAAAATAATAGATGGATATTAACTGTATCCTACGTTGCAAAAAATATACTAGCCCTAAAAAAGACGTGCAACTATAAATATCCACCAAAATACAGAAAAGAAGCATCTTCTAAAATTAGGGCTAGCATTAAAGATTAAATGACCCTTTTAGTTTAATGGTGAAATAAAAGTCCAAAGACAACATCTGGTTTTAATTCCTTTGCTGATTTGTTTTTGAGTCCCTATTTTAGTTTATTGATTTATATGGATCTCATTTTTAATGTAATATTTCCATACAAGTCCAAGATTGATATAAACTTTAATTTTTATTTGTTCACTTCACTATAGTGTGATGGTTAAAAGGACAGACTAATATCGGATTGTTTGGGTTTGACACTTGTCTCTGTAACTTGTCTTTGAACAAGTTGCTTTAATTCTCTGTGTCTCAGTTTCATCATCTATAAAACAGGGTTAATAATGGTACCTATGTCATTGGCTTAGGAGGAGGATTAAGTAAATCAACATAAGACAAGCACTTACAACAATGCCTGAATGGTAAATACTCAGTATTTGTTAGCTATCATTATTTTTTAACTGCAAAGAAAAAGCCGTCTATGAGGTCATTGTTTAATTAAGTATATTTTGAAATGAACAGAATGAATCATATGTCTCTTTCCTTGTCTTTAAGGCAAGGTTGAATTTAAGCCCAAAATAGACAAATAATTATCTTTCCCAGTTAAAAAAAAATTCTAAAGAGAAGTGCTGGTATTCATACCCATAGGAATTTTGTTTCCTAACTATGGTCTGAAACACCTCAATGGACTACTGCTAACACAGAATCCATTTACCTCAATGTTTCTCAACACACTTTTACAAACCTTAAATTTCTCCTGAGCTTTAGGCTTTGGAAATGTGTCACAGTCTCCTCCAAACTGACAACTACATCTGAGATTCCAGAGCTACTGCTCATTGTCTCATACGTCCTTTTATATCTACTACAAAATATTTATGCAGTTAACATTAACTCTGAACTCACGATTGAATTCTGATTCTAAAATCTGTCCCATATGAAGTGGGACAATGACCAGGAATTAAAGAGGAATCTTCAAATGATATAACTCCAAATTAGGCCAACATATGAAATTTTTTTTAAATGGCATTGCTAATATTCCACAAATAACTTAATTTGAAAGCACCATACAGTATAAGACATTGATATTGATAATTTTAAGCTCTAACTTAACACAACTGGCTAAATAAATATGTATCTAGCAGTTGCTGAAATTATGGTATAGTTCTTTGAATAATGATAATTTTGAAAGGCTGCTCCTACTCAAAGTTGTTTTTAGATTTGGGCTCCTAATAATTTAGATTTGGAAGATACATTATCACATATAACTTCTTGTCATGGGGGTGAGTGTGCATGTATATTTATATATACATAAATATAATATATTATTCCCTAATGCACACAAATAGATATATATATAGTCATCGAGCATATTTACTCATGTACATATGTAGATATTCTATACTCAGCCTTTCTCTGCTTCCTGGGTTCTCCTTAAATTCAAAAAGCTACAGTATAACTATACTGATCTTTGGTCAGAGGGAAGTGGCAGGAAAAACAGTGATGCAGAATATTGCAGGGAAGCGGGTATAGCTCAGTGGCAGAGCTTCGGCCTGCAGAAGATTGGGGGTAGCTAGGTAGCTGATCCAGGAAAGGTCTATAACTTTTAAGACTTCAGGAAATTATTTTTCTCTGATTCCAGAGATATCTACTTGTTCTTTCAGGAGGTTGAGACCCCTACCAACCCTGAGATACATATGACACCTTTTCATAACCCCCTTTTATTGAAGAAGTGAGGTGAAAAAGACTAAGGGATGGGCTCAAGGTCACTATATAAGGGGACAAACAGATCCTTCTTACTTCGAACTCGTTTCTCTCAGAATGTTAGAATTATGTATGACCTTGGAGGACATCTAATACACATTCCATGTTTCTAAATCTTTCTGGAGTTCTAAAAGTATGGAAAGCTGCTTAGCCTGTTGGTTTATGCTGGGCCAACTGTGCTGGTCACTCATATATCTTTTAATGTATGGAAACCAAATAGTCAGCATACCAAGGTTTGGAGACGCTTGACATTTCCCACTCTCAAAATCAATCACCAATCTGAACGCCATGGTTATTACTCAGAGATTCAGAGGTTTGCTGTAAGCAGAGACCATGACCTTGGAACAATTATTTTCTCGAAAGGCATTACCAACAATGACGTGAGCAAAGCGCCCATACTGCCCTCCAGTGCACGAATCCTCAGCTAGGAAATGGCTACCAATCTTCCATAAGTAGTATGAGTTTGGCTCAAACCTCATTTCAAAGCATTTATATTTCATAAGCAGTGCATTTAAACAAAGTTAAAATGAGCAAGTAAAAAAAAATACTTACTTAAAGATTTTCTGTGCTCAGGTTTCTGTTCTTTTATATCACTATCATAGTGACTCAGTAATTCAGTACTGGAGGATCTCTGAATTTTGAATAATTCCAGGTTTCTTGAAGGACTGCTTGCATCCTTTGGCTGGAAATAACAATTAGATGGAATAATTTTACAAGGAAGAAAAAATTTATGAACTGTTTCTGTGATATATTTTGATGTTAGATTAAAAGGAAGTTGAAAATAAGATAATTATTTTGGGATAGGGCCCCAATACTAAGCTCAATATTCAAACTTAGTAATAATAATAATTATAAATATAATACTTACTAGATACCGTGCCTACCCTAAGCACTCCATGCATAACTCAGTCATCACAGTAATCCTATGAGGTAGGTATTATTAACATTAGCCTTATTTTCCAGACAAGGAAACTGAAGCCAAAAGAGATAAGTAATTTGCCTAAGGCCACACAGCTAGTAAATGATAGAACTGGGATTCAAATTCAAACTCAGGCAGTTTGACTCCACAGTCCAATCTTAATGACAACAAACTCTGTGTGTGTGTCTGTGTGTGTGCGCGCGTTCGTGCACGCGTGCACCCATGTGTGCTTGGATGAGGGTACTATACTGAGGATGAGGAAAAGTAAATTTGTTACTTTTTTTAAAGTTTTGATCCCAACATAATGTAATTGAAGTCTACAGTTAAATAGCAATAAAATTACACAAAAATGTTGTATTTTTATTTTTTACCTTATTAAAGCTCTCAAGAATATTTTCTCCTCAAGATTTTGCAAATACTAGTGATCTAAAATGAGATGTTTGGCCTAGAAAAAGTACAATATGAGTGGTTTTAAATAATTTGACTCTTTTAAGAACATACTCTAAGTATGTGATTTAGAATTTCATGAAGTTCTAGATATGTAATTTTCAAGAGAACAATCTAGCTTAGCTGAAACAATGAAAATCAGTACAAAGGATTATTGTTTACTGGTATTACAACAGTGAATATGGGCTTAAATACACTGATATTTATTTTCAAGAAGATGTATTACAGATTGCATATATTGAAAATGTGAAAATTCATAGTTATTAAGCTCTTGTGGGCTTTTTACAGCCTTCAGTAAATGAATGTGTTATTTCAGAAAAATAAAAAGAATGCACTGTGTTTTTGAAAGAGAAATCAAATGACATTTAGTTCCACAAGTTCTGTCTGCTGAAAACGTTTTTAGTGGACTCTATTTAAACTTAAAATAACTTAATAACTCTCAATTAGTAGGATCCATTTAAACGTACGTGCGTTATATACCTAAGAGATAGATTTAAATGACTACATTTCTAATTAATCAGGTAACAGCCAAAACAAATACATACCAATCTGTCAATTGCATTTTTGATAGCGTGGAACCAATCCAATATGATGAAGTCAATATCTGACTGCAGAAGAAACTCATTTCCTGATACCGTTGTGATCTAAAAAAACAAACAAACAAACAAAAACGACAGGTAAGCAAACCATTGAACTAGATCTCTTACAGTTAAAAAATATATCCTTTTTAAAAAAACACACTTTAATACACTGAAATATTTTCTTGCATTCCCATAATTGTCTTTCTGGGAACTGGAAGACTAGGATCATTTTGAACTGCTCTACATAAACTGTTTTTTTCATGTCATAACAAATACATTATTGTTTTAATAACAGAATGATTAAACTCAGAGTAGTCTAAAGCTGAACTACTCCAACTCATGCAGAAGCAAGCCAGGAAGTTCAGGATAATGCAGACAGTATCCACTTAAGTCAGAACCTCAGAAAAATGCACCCGGGTGTGTCAGAATTCATTCTGCACTTTTGGCTCTTTCCTGTTTGTCTTTTTCAAATCTAATAGTATCTCTATATTTGATTTCCTTTTATGGAGGGCACTAAAACAGATTATTTACCAAAGAGACTAATGCAGACTTTTCTAAAAGGTCATTCTAATGAATAACATTTGGCTATTTCTACTTTCCTATCATAAAGATCTATAGGAAAGTAATAAAGGACCAATTTCCCCACAAAGGGAGTACTTTAGAATAAAAGTTCATTTACATATTGGAACCTCTCATGGAGAGTATTTATCAAATGAACATTCCTGTTCCAGACTCTGAGGGCTGTTAAGTAGTTGGCAATATTTAGCATGCAACTATACGTTTTCCATTACAGGGAATCTTTCTCCCTGGAATTGTGAAAGAAAGATGTGATCCCATAGAATACAGAGCAATGCTCTTGATTTCACATGGTAAGGGACTACTTAGAGAAGAATTTGATTAGAGTGGGTGTGCAACACTTTTTGTATTAGACCATCAATCTGAACTGTGAAGATTTTCCCTTTGTATTATTGACTTTTTGTTTCAAAAGGAAAATGAATATTTCCCAACTACTGTCACACATCAAGCAAGGCTTCTGAGGTTTAGAGGACTGACATTTCAACATACTCAATCAGGAGCCAGTCCCCTCTTCTCAGCCTGACTTTCTCCAAATCGGAAGTGAATGCTGAAATGTGGCATAGGTTCAGAAAATCACCAATCATGCTATAAAATATCTCTGTAATTCTATCAGTAAAGTGACAATTATTACCCCAAATAGCTCACTCTGAAGGTTTTGGTGATTCTTATGGCAACATTTAATGACAACGATCCTGGAGTTTTAAAGAAATCTTTGACTACACACATACATATATATTTATTTGCATTGATTTTTGGAAAACAACTACTTAGAGATGGAACATTACTCAGTGCTGCAATGCAACCATTCTTGAGTGAGTTGGATTCCAACTTTTAACAACTGTAAGAAGAGGAACTATCCAAAGTACATACAATTATGAGAAGTGAAAGATTAGAAAATAAGAGAAATTTAATTACCCACACTAGAATTTGACAGATTACCAGGGCCAATCACCTTTTTTTTTTTTTTTAAGTAAAACTGCATATAAGATTTGGGATGGCTCAAAATAGCCTCCAAATAGTCCTCTGTTTTATGTATCTAGTAAAAGATAGTTAAGCTGATTGTTTGCTTAATTATCTGAACACCCTTGCAGTGTTCTTTACTTACATAAAGCTCCAAATATTTGTTTTATGATGTGTTGCCACAGAAATAGTAATCTAAAAATATAAGGTCACTTCTAACTAACCCAAGAAAATTAGTAACGTCCTTGACCTCTACCTTCATCCTAATCTAAACATAAATATTTTGATTGTGAATGTATTATATAATGTCACTATTTGCTAACATACACAAAGAAAAATGAATTAGCCAAAACACAATGTACAATGTAACATATTTCTCTATTGTTAGAAATAAACCATTATTAAAATTATAGAAAGGAACATTTTCAAAGTACCAGAAATAAACATAATTAGATTTACTGTATTCTGAGGGTTTAGGAAAGAGCCAACATAGTTCAGTTTCCAGTCTAGTAAATTCAAACCGTGATAAAATATAAGCATTTCAACAGTGCATTTGCATTTTTGGTGCATGCTGTGCAATGCAAAGGGGATCTTTACTGCTAACACAACCAAAAGCAAGATGTATTTTAAAAGTTTCTTTGTCCAAATATATTACTGCATTAATCGTACATAATCAGTGATTTATGAATTCATTTTGGGAAGCTGGATCAGAGAACTATATGAATGCAATTCATTCAAAACATACTATCAGAGAGATACAGTTTACATCCTTTCCTCTGTCTTCCCACTAATCTTTTGAGTTACTAGGCAGTCTGGAGAAGTCTGCTACTGCTCTCTACAGTTTAAACGCATCCACTTCTTAATTACAGTCAGTAATTGACTTTGTTCTGCTCCATTCCAGTCACTCACAGGAAAGCAGTTTCAAAGTCTTTGGCTGCTAAAACCCATTTAATTCAGGTTTCTCAATCCACTTTTCTAACACTACCTCTTTAGGTTTTCTGATAAATGGTTTGCTGAATCACACTTGAACTTTGAACAGTCAAATTTTCAACACTCTTGAGAAAAACAGATATCGGTAAATGTTAGCTTTGACTAAACCTTTTGATTGAGTAACTCCTGATGACAATCTAGAGTGATATAGAACTGATAACAAACATAAAATATTTGATATTAAGCCAGGTTAATGTATTCTTTCAATATCATACTTTGCCTAAGTAAGAGACAGATGCTGGAACAAGGTGGATGAAGGATGAACTTACAGAACACATGATGGATTTAGGCAAGAGTTGCTCGTCTTCATTTTGCTTCAAAGCCTACATTAGACTAATGTCTCTTGAAATCCTTCATCTCCATCAAGTTGTATTCTGAAAGGGTGTATCCTGTCACCAAAGCAGTCTCAATGAAATTTGCTGGTGTTGTTAAGAATGGATAGCTTTAAATACCCGTCTGGGGCAATTTGCCTGAAACTTTTTCTTACCAAATAATGATCCCTCTGAATTCCTGCTAGTAATAAATGTGTGCCTAAGAAATTATATAAGCATATTCACTGGGCGGGATGTGGAATAGACGCATTCCTTCATGCTTTTTAGTATTAAACAATATTGATTTTAGTATTCACCGTCAGTAATTCAACAGCAGTTTTCCCTTGGGCTAGCAATCTTAGTCTCCATCCTTGCTATTGGTTCCTCTGAAGATGGAGGCAGGTATACCCAGCTCCAAACTTCACTGACTAGAGATGAGGAGAGAAGAAATTTGTGTTTTTTGGCTTTAATTAACAAATGGAATATTGTCATGCTAATTTAAAACATCTTAGAGGAGTTTTAATGAGTAGTGTCTATGTTTATTTTGGTACTGCCCTTTTCAATTCTGTCAATTAAGTATCGCCCTTGTCAAAATGCATTCTGGCAGTTAGTCTTTCCCATGTTAAATTTTAATTTAAATGAGAATTTAATATGTAGAATGGCATTTATATCATCAAAAATTTCCATACTTTGGTTACCAGAATAGAAACAAAAATTTTCAAACTTCACATTTTTTTCTGATTATAAGAATAATTAAATTTTCTATGGAGAATTTAGAAAAAATAAAGATAATGAAAAAACAAAACTATCCATACCTCCACTGAGTAAACGTTATAGATATTTTAATGTAGTTACTGTCAGTCTTTAATAAATGATAACCAAATGTATATGATAATGATCAATGGATAATGTTATGCTATAGATAAATATCTCATCAGTAAAACATATTTGATGGTTAAATATTGTCAGCTAGTATCGTTCCAGTTGAACTCAAATGCTTGTTGGGAGACTATCAAAAGTGCAAACGTTAGCAAGTGATATATGTTCCCCTCTTTCATAGTAACAACTTTCCTATTGCAGAATAAATCCCACAACTAATTCTTGGTTCAGGAGAATGAGAAGCTGTATTTCTGACTGAACATCCTCTAATTATCAACTGGACTGATTAAACATCTATTAAGTGCAAGGCACATTGCTAGAAGCTAGGGATACACAACCCCCACCCTCAAGAGCTCACAATCTGTTTGAATAAAGAGGACATACGCATATAAAGATAAATAACAGTAGAAAATAGCTGATACAAAGTCCCAATGTAAGTGGCACAGACAAGGCTCACGTCAAGATTTCAGAGGAGGGAGTAATTACTGCAGACACATTTACAGCATGGAATTGTGCATAAACTGTTGGTCATGATATGTTATTCTTTAAAGGTTGATTGTATCAGAACTTTAGTATATTAAGGATATGAATACTACCACTTGGTATGCAAAGTGATTTCAGCTTTAATGATCTCAAAGCACACAATAAACATTCTTCAAATGTAGCTTTCCTCCATTATCATAAAGTAATTTTGCAAATGAAGAAAATGAAGCAAATGAGGAAAATGAGAATGCCATTCTATCAAATTGGCATCATTTTAAATGACAGAATTAAGAGCTTACAAAGATCTTGATTTCCAGTTCACTCGTTCTCAGCAAACAATTGTATACAGTCAAGGACTCTGTGAATATGGGGACAGGACCATGATGACTTGATTTCAGTTGTGAAATTTGGAATTTAGACCTTATGTAAAAGTTGCTTGTTTCTTTACTATCATGCTAAAGATAGAACAATTTTAAAAGATCACTCAATATCTTTACTCAGGTTTTTTTTTTTTTTTTTTTTTGCCCTTTTTTTCCCTCAAAAATAACCACTATCCTGCTATGAACAAATATATCTAAAACAGAATTGAGGCATCCAAAAAAAGTCTTGAGATCCTAGCAAGGACTGAAATAATCCCATGTTTGAGTTAAATATCTTTTACTTTTTGCTCAGGATCAATCTTTGACTATAAGCCTAAGGAGGGTTTATTCCATCTTAATAAACTGAAACTGTATACAGGAAATGTGTAATAAAATATGCCAGATCCAAAGAGCCTTAAAAAATGTTAGATGATGTGGCTACAGTGTTTCTACAAATAAGCAGGTTACTCATTAAAGAAGGATGGCATTTAATTACTACTGTATTTGGAGACACTTTTGACTTCTTGATGAAATCATTGTATTTAAATTAAGTAGGTATAAAAAGTTGTTTCAAGTATAGTAAATTCATTTTAAGTAAAAATAAATTACTTTTATATTAATCTTGGTTATACCTTTGTTTAATTCTGACAGCATAAAATATAGATACATATTTTGGCCATATCATAGTGATATATCAAGATCTAAAATTTAAGCATATTACTTTTAAAACACCCTCAGATTAACGTTTTTTTTCACCCTGCATCACACTCCACATTTGATATAGAGGTTGTCCTAGTTATACTAATAGTTAAGTTACTTGGTCTCAAAGGTGTTTATGACCACCAAAGAAATTACATTATCAAGCTGCATGTCTGCCTCCAATTACATTCTGGTTCAAGTAACTCCTAACATTTTTCTTAACATGTCGAGCAAAGTTAACATAAAACTAAGGGTAAAATATCAGTTAGAAGTAAAAGGTCTTCAATTTGTCTTTCCAAAAATGTTACTTGTTAAAACATTTTGTGAGAAAGTATCTGCCTTGTGTTCCCAATGTTGCTAGATGTTAAGTAAATATATGCTGATTATAAAGAAAAAGTTGCTTTGGCAACTCTCTTATTAAAATGCATTTGTAACCCCCATCTGTCATGAAAGTTTTGAAAAGTTTGTTTACTTTGGATAGCAGCCTTATCCAGGGTTACCCTAGCAAACAATGATAGCAGTCTTCAGAAGTTGTGTGAGGAACAAGCCACTAGGGATCCATTTTTGTTTTAATTGGCACACACAAACACTTTTCTGGTCTGTCAAGAAGATCAAGCTAATCTGCATGGAGGGTGTTATATTCTCAGCTTTAGGGACCAGTAAAGCTCCCTTTATTTAAGTAATTTAAATGATAGACTGCAAAAACTTTGCAAGTCAGAAAAATGTTTTATACTTTCTTAGGGAATATTTGTTTTAAGCAACGGAAAATGTTCTACATATCTAAAGATGTTGAACCTTATGTTATAATTACCCGGTTCCTTCTGACTCTGAGAAATGTTCTTAAATCCACACGCTACTAAATAAGTCTGGCCACCAATGGATCCTGCATTTCCCCTGTGTTAACAAATGTACGATCATTAGTTTCCAGATGTTTACTGGATATGTTTTCGACGTGTTTGGTGTTGATTGATTTGCATGTACGTTTATTGGAACCCTCAGTGGTGTCATCATATCAAAATAACCTGCTCATGTAAGCAATTTCTTATTTAATGGAAAGTGAACAAATAGTGGGCTACATACACAACACATCTTAAGTGTGTTCCGAAATCTAAGGTTTAAGGCCAAACTTTCAAGAAATAGTGCTTTTTAATTGAAATTGAGCTGTACCTTTGACACTCAAATAATTTGGTCCATGCATTCTTACAATACAGATCTGTTCTGCATAATAAAATTGGCCCTGTAGTGAACATTCACACCCCAAATCATATGCCCAATGTAGCTTTCTGATTATTAATGAAACACCCAAACCCAAACAAAGAAAAAAAAAAAACCCAAAAACTTGTGTTTATATTCTTTTATCTGTACTAAAATATTTTAAGTACTGAGAAACAGTCTTCTCAATATTCATGAAAGAATACTATTCAAGTAATTAGTAGATAGTTTAGCAGTTTCTACAGTTTTGCAGTCAGCTATACCAAAACTTTTGCCTGTGGTGCTCATATGAAAAACGACTGAAAAAGTGACTAATCGAAGCAGTTGGTGTCTAAAGATATCAGCTTAGAGTTTTATTGCTGTTAACGTTAATTTTTAAACTTGAGGGAAGTAGTTGCCTCTAGATAAACTCATCATCCCAGGGCTGGTGTTCGCTGGTACCCACCACTCAGTCTCTGCCAACTACAGATCAGCTACCAGCCTGAGCTGTGTTCACTGCGCAAGATTACTCATTTAGTCACATGATTTGGGAATCTGCTATCCCCACTATTTTCAAATTGGAATGATTTTTACTATTTCCATATTTCTATATTTAAGTAATGCCCAATTTTTAAAAAGTTAACAAATACAAAAGTATAACTTAAACACAAAATTTCCCTCTTCCCCAAGGTATAGTGAATTGTTGCCTGTCCTTTGATTCTTTTGACTCATGAATAAACATTGTATTTGTATTTATATTTTAATGGAAATATGTTTACACTATTATGCAATTTTCAATATATTTATCTATACTACATCACCTTCCACATGGATTTAATAACAGTATCTTTTTGTCCTCCTATCATCTCATCCATGTTTTCCCTTCCAATTCATACTCCACAGTGCAGCTATAGTGATCTCTCTGAAATTTGGATCTGATCATCCCATTCCTCTACTTGGTATCATTCTGAGATTCTCCACGCTGTTGCACTGTAATGCAAGTCCTTTGACTCAGACTGTCAGACCCTCTGTGCTCTGCCACCTACCTGCTCTGCAGCCCCCATTCCACATTTTCCTCTGCTTTTCTACAATCCAGTCATATTGGATTTTTTTTTTTTTTCCAGCTGCCCCATACTAATTCTCATTTCTTCCCTCAGAGCAGGTTACTTCCCCTGTGCAGAACCCTCTGACCACTAATATCATATCATTCAAATCAATTTAACTGTCACATTTTCAGGAAAGGGTTCTCTGAAATAGATGCCACACCTAAGTGCTCCTATGATATTCTGCTTCTTTTCATCACAGGCCACGTTGGTCTGCATTGCAATTCCCTGTTGATTTCTCTGTTCCTCCCACTACACTAGAATCACTGTGAAGTCAAGGGCAATTGTCTACCCAGAGTGTGGTTGTACAACCCACACCTAAGGGGCACTAAGTAAATAATATATAGATAAATTTTATCTACCTTACACATTTCAGTGAATGCATTATATCCTATTGTTTAATATGCCCTAGTATATTTAACTCACCCTCCATTATAATAAAATTTAAAAAGTTATAATACCATTGCATTCTTTTAGGGAATGTAAGTAGTTTATTTCGACATCTGCTGATAATACTTTTATCAGAGTAGACTAAGCAATCCATTTTGAAGATTGGGAACAACAGTCTGACACTATGTTTTCCCATCAGTCAACAAGCCCTAGACTTCAGATAATAGGATTAAACTTGGAGGAGTCAGGAAGCACCAAGAGTGGGTCTGTATTTCAATGCATATTGCTAGAATAGAATGTTCTTGATTATATTCCAAAGCCACCATGTGTTTTTCAGGGTAATCTACATTAGATTATCCAAGAATCTCTCCCTATGTATGGATCTTTCTAATTGAATGTTGACAATATGGAAAATAGGACACAGTTTAAGATTTTCAAGAGTTAATCCTTAGGTTAATGGATCAAGTCTTCAGAGAACCTCAAAGATGCAATGGTGCTCATTGCTGGTCCATCAATGTTGCAGCCATTACTTTCAGTAAAGCATTATTAACATTAACAAACAAGTAAACCGTGGGAGGACAGGTGGCAGTGATTATGTTACCAATACTTTTATTTAGAATATTAGCTAATTTAAGATACAGTGACTTAAGTAGAAACAGGTCTTGTTGCCCCTAGTTTATTGCTCACATGTGTCTCCTATTAATAAGTGCTGCGATTGCACAACAAGAATAAAAAGATGTTGCAGTAAGTATCTCTATGCTATTGTAACATATTTGGCCATGGTTATGAGTGTTTATAAAACATTCAAGAATTGTTCCATGTCTACTTACATTAATGAGAACACCTGTTAACGTTAGTGCTGTACAGACTTATTTGCATTAGATTCAGGATTTTGCATACTGTACATCACTTTTTGAAACAATTAGATGCTTATAGAGAAATATAGCTGAGCGAAAAACAGCAGCTTGAATGCCTTCCGGCTCAAGGCAATTCAACTCCAGGTTTCAGTGAAAAACAGAAATCTGCTGAATTACAAGACTGCCAGTTAGGAGTGAATGTAGGTGTGGTGTATTTTATATTTTTTACATTCAGAGAAAAGAAAATACATATAAAAATCTGTGCTTTAATCTTCAAGTAAAGTTACAGCCAACTGAGATACTTTCCAGACAGGGATGCCAACCAGTAAGAGATGGCAATGCCATCACAACATAGATTCTCATCATCTTGGGGAACTCCTATCCATAGATGGCCTTTTGCCAGTCTGAGAAAGCTGGACCATTCCCACAGGTTTTTTGACTGTATGAGAAATTCTACAGACTACTGCTCACCTTTTGTTTACAACCCTTTGCCATAGAGCTCTTTCTATGTGATGACAGAAATAAAAGGAGGGAAGGAGCTGAGGACTTCTGAGGCAGTCATTTCTGGGCTGCTGGTCCCAGCACAACCAAAAGCTACCCACTTATAAGTATTGTGATTCCCTTCCAGAAGCCCACGTGTCTGCGTTATTCATCACTCAGAGAAAATAGTTGTAGCTTTTGTAGGTCCCACTCTGTCTGCCACTCCTCATAGGATCTTAAAGCTTCTGTGATTTAAATATTTTCAGTTATTGAAAAGGGAGCACTTGCACAAATCTGTAGATTCACAGCCTCTATTATCATCATTATATTTAAGAGGTGCAATATTTACATCAAAATGGCTCAGTTGGTGATATATTCTAAAGATAAATGTGTATTTATGATCTAGAAGAAGTGTGATTTATAACTACTTTGTCAGACATAAACAGAGTGCCTCTGTGCTGTTCTAGTAAACACCGATTACCCAGGGCACAGATTCGCTTCTCACAGGATTAATGCCTCTTTGAAATGAGGGAATTGAGAATCACCCTAGGAAAACACAAGAAAAAAAATAGTATCTGTTTCCTTCTCTGATGTCACACTATGTGGTCTGGGGAGAATAACAAATATCTGATGAGGATCTGGGGATCAACTAGTGAATTTTTATTGTCAGGAAACCAAACTCCATAATTCAAGAAGTAAAACTAATACTATAGCAAAACCTTATACTTGGTTTCTGAAAATTTTCAAATTGTATTTAACCAAGAGCTTGACAGTCTAGATTTTGCCCTCTTTAAAATAGCACCATCATTCATTAAGAATGTTAGACTAAGAATATGTGTAATTAGAAAGTTCATGAATGAGGAGGAATCTCTCTTTCCTATGAATTAAATGGTTTAAATAAATTGAAAATGATAAAAAAAAATTTCCCTGAAAATGAGTGAAAGAGAGAATTCTGCTTTTGGGGGAAAATTGCTAAATGTTTATAAAAAAGGGTTATCTTTAAACAAACATGATAAAGTATCTGACATTTCTAAAACTATAATTTAGTGGCATATTATATATATATATAAAATACAGTGGTGTATATATATATCATTTAATGTTACTTTAAACAAAATAAATCACTCATGACTTTATAATAGGCAATGACATCTGTCAGTTGAACAACAGGTCAGTAATGGAGTCACCTGACACCTGGAATGACACACACATTACTTATGCTATATGTGTGCAAAAAACTTTAACACTCCTTAATGCCCAAAACAAAATGATATACATGTTAGAAACAGTACCATTAAAAATATATATTGATTGCATTATTATCAGTAGGGTGACTGTATAATTTATTGCCCAACCTATGATAATTTTGAAGGTACTATTAATAATTACACCAGGACAACAGGTGCGTGTATTTTGCATATATTGGAACATACAGATCACTATTCATCACCTACAACACCAGGGAGCCAGTGTTGCTCAGCAACCATTGAGCATAAGGTGCCTAGGAAACCCCTATTATAGCCCCATTCCAGGAACTGTGAGGTATTCCAAAAAAGTTAACAGTGATCCTTGTTCTTTTTTTAAACATCTTTATTGTGGTATGGGTCCTGTACAGTAAGCTACACATATTTCAGGTGATCTTTGCTCTTAATAAGCTTATTATAGAGTGTGACATGCAAAACCAACGTGGAAAAACAATTAGAAAACAATAATTAATCATGATTCAAGATGGGAGATATGCACTCATTTTTAAGGAACAAATCAAAGTTTCTCTAAGGGTAAGCTGGAGTCCTCAGGGAAGAATGCTGGAGAAGGTTCTTACAAGGATGGATGAGATTTAGTGAAAGAAAAGGAGGGGGAAGAGAGAAATGCAGGTGAGAGGAGCCCCTTGTACTATGGCTCAGAGGCAGGATAGAACATGGCGTCTCTAGAGAACATGAAGAAGCTGTTGCTAAGTCCTCTTTGTGGGCTGTTCTCCTCATCCCTTAAATGAGGGTGTTTGTCAGTATTCTCTTGTAAGCCATGATTCTTCTCACACCACTCCTGAATGACATTACCTACTTAGTTGTTTTTTAAAATCAGAATTATGAACTGAAAAGTCCTTAATTTCTTTCTCAAGTTCAGACATCTTTCTTGGTATCTATCTCAGTTCAAGCCACTGTTAACTCCCCGTCTGATCTGCCTACTGCCAATTTGTGTTGTTAGAGTCCAATCTCTACATCCACTCATTGGTGAATTCCTAATCTGGCTAATGCAGAATTGTCCTTCAAGATCTTTTATAAGAAGTACAGCTTCTCACACTCACAGGGATCTAAGAATCAGGCCTTTGGAGTAGGGCCTTGGATTCTCTTTGTTTATCGAGTTCCACACATGATTTGCAAGTTACTCTGAATTGAAACCTGCCACTCAAAACACAGACAGATGATCTATCCAAATCCATGTCTGTCACCTGTCATTTGAAAGTCACCTAGTGGATCTCTATATTGTCCTCAAGATAAAACCCAGTTTCTTTAATATGGATTGCCAAGAACTTCATAATTTCTCTCTGTCTCTAGCCTTTTCTCTTCAAGTCCTCTACTTTTCACTGCATAACTTTGAGCAAGTTGCTTAGAATCTTTGTGTTTCAATATCCTCACATATTACCTGAGGAAAATAACAATACTTACCTCACAGAACCATTGTGCAGGTTACATAAAATATAATTCAGGAAAAGGATTTAGCAAAGTATCTGTCACATAGTAAGTCCTTAAACCTGTTGTGGTTGTTATTATTTGATTGATTGACTGAGTTGTTGATTGCCTCTTGGGTTTTCACAAACACCTCCTCTTCATTCAGGAAGCTACTCAGACATCACTTATTTAGGAAAGGCTCTTCTAACCCCTGGAGGTCAAAAAGGAAGTGTCCCTCTGGTAGCCTGTACCTACTCCACCATGCTATTTCACAGATCTAATTTCTTGATCAACCCTTGCTACACCTTACGTTCCCTGATGACAAAGACCATGTGTCCCCAGCAGATAGCCAAGCACCACAGGCCCTCGGTAAAGGGTTATGGAATGAATGGTAGCTCAGTTGACTTAGGTTAATACTGCAGAGCTGTAGTATTAGGTAACAAAAGGCCTTAAAATTTAGAAATCATAAGTTTGATCTGGTATATCAGGCAAGAGGAAAACAGTACAGAACCATATCATAGGATCAGAGGAGTGGGGACATCCCCTAAAAGCTGGATCTGTATTGCAACTTCTCTGTCAACATGAGGCTGTCTTCTAAGGTTGTAACAATGCAGCTCTTCTGAAAAGATGCAAAGTGCCTCTTCCATGGTCTCCTTCCTGGGCTTTCTAAGGCTGATGATAGTTTTCAGCCTTCTGTCCCTCCTTCCCATAGAGCTCAGAAGCAGCTTGCTTTTCTGCCTTTGATTTTAGATGCTAGGTTTTCGAGATGCCTTGCGTTTGGATTCAGACCTTTAGCTCACTCTAAGGTGGCTTGACATGATCTCAGACTCTGAGAGCTTAGAATGCACGAGGTTTTCAGTATCCTGTATTTGCTAAAACTCAGTTCTGTAGCTATACTTTTATCTTGTTTCTTGGCTTCTGATTCCCTATTCTGGTGGCTTACACTGTGCACCAGATCCTCTCAGCTGGCAGGAGTGCTTTTTGCCAGTATCCCTTTCAGGAACTGGGGCTCTGCTGAGCATCTCCCTGATCCTCACTGCCCCCCCACCTTTCTTAACTCCACCTTCCATCTGCCTCATCCACCTAAATTACTAGACATGTAATCAAACAATAATCCATACTTGCATTCAAGGCAGATGGTCCTGAGTATCCGAAAATGAGCCATTTCTGTGTATTCATTGATTATTCAATTGGCCTATTAAATATTCTTGTTATTTCAGGTTGGAACTCACACTCTGACTCTAACAGCTTGGACTGTATTCTGTTGTCTTAGTTTTTGGTTCTGTATTCTGTCCAGCAGACACACTTCCTTCCAATATTGTCAGCTCAAACTTTCCCCTAGCACCTGTCTCAACTATAGTTTTTTGCCTGCTTCACCAAGATGGTTCTGTTGCCATTAACTATGCTATTCTTAATCTAAGAAATAGTCCCTATCCCTGAATAAGTTATATCTAAATATCATCAATACAGTGAGTTGCTCCCTCAGTTTTTGTGATTCACTATGAACTACTTTGAGATTCATCATTCTCTAAAATCCTGAGGAGCAGGACATTAAGGAGAACATTTTCCCATCATTAGAACCACTATCTTGTAATTTGCTACAAACTTTTTTTTACATGATCCATGGTAAGAAATTTACTTTACAGTGGCAATTGGTACCTCTTCCTTCACTCATTCTTTCTCTTTTTCTCTTTCTGAGATACACACACATTCTTTCTTTTCTTTCTTTCTTTCTTTCTTTCTTTCTTTCTTTCTTTCTTTCTTTCTTTCTTTCTTTCTTTCTTTCTTTCTTTCTTTTTTTCTTTCCATCTATTCATCTATTATTCCATATATAATATTCAATATATATATATACTGTGTATATATATATACTGTGAATATATGTGTGTGTATATGTATGTGTATACATATATGTATAACTTACAAAATTGAAACAAGTTTCATGAAATAATACTTCTCTTTACTATATGTAATGTAGTCTGATATTTTTGTTCTGCTCTATTCTTTCTTTAATTAATTTCATTAAAAAATAAGGTCCCAACTCACTAAATTGATTTCATGTCCCACTAAAGTGTCTTGAATGCAATTTGAAAAATACTGGCCTAGGGAATAATGAAGAACAATCTTCAAGTCCTGCTTCTTGGCTTTCTCTCCTTCTTCTGGTTTATAAGACGCTTCAAAACGTTTCCATATATAATTTAACAGTTAGATATTTAACCTTATGGAAAGGCTCCAGTATATTTGTCACATTTTTGACAGTTAGGCCTGGATGATCAATAACCCTGTGCGGGGGATTCTGCTCTGATAAGTCATTTCCTGCTGTTTGAAAGTAGAATTAGGATGTGGTTCTTTGGAATTTGGCTTAAACCCTGGCTTTTCTAAATATACCTTAAAGCATTAGTTTCTTCATGAAAAAAGAAACAAAGACTTGGGGGTAATGTGCTGTTTGGAATACATTTGAGATACCTCACCATGATCTGAAGAGGGAAAAACCGAACAAGTTAAAAGCCTGGCAAACTATCAGAGGCGGAGATGGCAGCTATTTGTTTTTAAGTCCCTTGTATCGAAACAATGAGTGCACTCCACGCTGCATCCTGCAGCGCCATGATACAAGGTCTGGGAGTAGTTATTAGCATGTGTCTGTGTGATGGGAGAGCGAAAGCTAAACATTTTAATAGTGTTATGGCCTCTCCTTCTCAAGTTCCCATTAATGCAAATACAGCACATGTGGTTTAAGTCCCAGGAGCCTTGTAGGACACAAATCACAGATGTGGAATAAACATTATCAGAGAATAGGACTCCACGGCCTTCTCCTTGCCATCAACAGATGCCCTTTTGCTCCCATGATGTCAGGCAGATACCTGATATGCCATCTTGAGGAAAATCACAGAAAGTCCGTGTTCTCAAAGGGGCCACAATGGCAGGATTTGAAAGCAAACTCCAAAGACTTCTTGGTAAATTTCGGCAGAGGCTCAGACTACATCAAGGCTTTCAGAGAACCCTCGCCACTATGATAACTAAAATATAGTAAAACTTACTCATCCTTTATGCACCCAAATTACCCGAGACTTATGTTCCGGGTGGGATTAAGTGTTCTTGTAATGTAAGCCAGACAATATGATGGCAGAAGGCCGACAAAATGGACCTGGTATATTTCAGATAGCCAATAAACTTCCACCCCCGCTATCCTGATTCTTCCAGGCCATCTCCAACTGTGATTCCTGGTGACTGTTGCTCTGAGATCACACGTTTTTCCCTTTTCTGTGTTCCATTCTCTCCCCACGACATTCTTTTCCAAAATTCCCAAGCTCAAAATATGAGTAAACTGACTCTTTTCTACATAACCCACTATCATGACTATATACTAAAACTGCCACTACATTGGAGAAAGTTTGGTAATCTCTTTACATATTGATGAACTGCACTTCCCATAAGTGAGACTTCAGCCATACACTGACCTGACCTTAAAACTTATATTGGCAGTATTGTCAATTGCCATGTGGTGTGATTCTAGGAGCACTGAGAAGCCTCTTTAGATAACAAATTCCCTAAACCTGCTGTCTCAGGATTGGAATTTTAATGATCAGGTTACTATTTTAGATGACGTTTTATAAGCAGTTAAATGGAAGAATTATCTTTTTGTATAATTATTCAGATATTAGTATATTATTTTGACTGAGAAAATACATTAAAATAAATGATTTCTGATTATAAATACAGCATATGAACACTTTAAAAATAAGCAAAATCACAAATAATTAAAACGAAAATTAAAGCCCACCTCTTAATCACACTACTCTAAGACAGCCCTCTTAATATTTAATGTATTTCCTTTCAGACTTTTTAATACATATTATATGTCATATATAGGTCAAATTATATATAGTACTAATATTGTATCCTGTTTTAATTTTTTAATGTTATATTATGAGGGTTTTTCCATGACATTAGCCTTTGAGAGCATCAGTTTAATGGCAATATAGCATTCTGTCATAGCGATTTATCATAAAATATCTGTTTTCCTATAATTTAGTTGTTTCCACTTTTTTTCATGACTAATGAAGCCATGTTGCATAAATGTGATTTTTGTTAAAATTTCTGATTTGTTTTTCTTAGAAGAGATTCTTAGAGAATTACTACATCAAATAATAAAATTTTGGAAGGCTGCTGAAATGCATTCCCAATTATTTTCTAGAAACATTATTCTAAGTTGTATTATCTCTTTAAAATTTAGGAATGAGACTGTTTCAATACATATTTTTTTCTGAAATAATAAAATATTGAATGGTTAGCAAATTTTGTACAAAATACATTTTTGTTTAGTTTGCATCTCTTTTATCATTAGTCATTTTTTTAAATTAAAATCTGTTGCTAAGTATCCTTTTACATTTTTCAATTGCAGGATCTTTAAGATTTATTGAAAAAGAACTTTAATAAGTTTATTACACCTTGGTGATAATTGCTACAAATATTCTCCCCAATTTATTTTGAATGGCACTCCTAATTAAATTCTTTATATATAAAAGTACAAGTTATAATTTTACATTGTAAAAGTTAGGTATTGTTCCTCTGTGATTTTTTTCTAATTAATATTTTAATTCTTAGAAAACTCTTATCCATCCATCCAGATGTCAGATTGTGAGTCATATATTTTCCACTATTAGTTACGTTTTTTTAAACTTTTGTATACTTAATTCTTCTTAGATTTGTTTTATGGGTATATGAGAATCTAATATCCAAATTTTTTTCCTAATAACGTGTTATCTAGCACCATTTATTGATTAAACTTTTCTCTCCTGATTGGTTTGCAACTCTCCTATTATCGTACGGTAGCCATGGTCTTTTTGTGGGCTGTCCACACAGTTACGCGATTTCTCTCTGAATGTATGCTATTTCAACCTTTATTCTTATTTTAGATTTTTCCCTGTATTCCACATGGCACATTTTCCCTCTGTTTTCCTTTTATTGTTTTTTTTGGAATAGTCTTGAATCTAAACCTTTCAAATGAATTTAACTTGTTTTTTCTTTCCTCGGAATATCCCACTGGGATTTTGATAGGATTGTATATTAATTTGCAAAGTGAAGAATGTACAAATAGTAAGACTTCCTCTTCAGAAATAAAGTATATCTCTCTAGTTTAAGATTTTGTCTATCTCTTAGTAGATTTTTTGTTTTAGTCCTAGGTATTTGAAACAGAATTTTGAAAGAAGAATAGAAATAAACTTGAGGGCAAACATATCTATGACTCCAAAGAAAGAAAAAGCTCAGAATAAATAGATGGGGAACGCTTTTCCTAGCAATGCTTAGCACCAGGCCAGCGACCTCTATGCTCATGGAACCAAGCAGCCCACGACTATTAGTTCTCCTGTTCTTACCACCTGGCCTGCGTAAGCATTTCCTACAGGACACAGTCCCTGTAAATGACTCCAAGCTAACAGGTACTACTAAAGTAATCTAATCCAAAGCCAAGCTCATTTTCTGATAATAAAATGTAGAATTAACACCCAAAGTGTACCATTTCTATTGGTCTGAGTTTCTTGTTCTTGATTAAAGCAGATAAAAATCCCTCCACACCAGTAGCTGCAAAAACATTCATCTAATTTTGGACCCAGGTCTTTACCTTTCTCCAAAAATTGATTTCCCAAGTTACTGTAAATTCTTCATACATAGCTTTTTAGTGATCATGTAATATTTCATCATTTGGATATATCATATCCCATTTTCAAAAATTTGGAGTATGGCTTTAGTTTCTTTTGCAACTTGATGATGGCTAACAAAATGAGAGCCTATAGTTTCAAGTAGATAGTTTGAGACAGTATAGCTCGAGTCCTGCCCAACTCACTTCACCCACTGTGCTTCAGTCTCACCTGTAAAATGAGGATAAAAAGAGTAGCAACCTCATAGGATTGTGGTGACAACTGAATGTAATCCATGAAAATCCCATGAAAAAGTGCCTGCTTAAGAGGATTAACTACTATTATAATTACCCATGTTGAGTACAAACAAGCCAAGAACAAGATAGCCTTGTAACCACCACCCCACCTCTCCTCCCTTAAGTATTTCTAGCTTATTTTGTGAAAGAGCACAAAAGCACGTCAAATACATGGGGAGGAGAAAGGGGAAAGTTTTCTTATCTATTTACATACATGCATAAACACGTGTGGAGTCCCTCCACAGTCCACATGTATGAGGATTACGAACTGATAAATTATGAACTGCAGCTGGAAAATATGACAGAATTAATGATCATAACCCTGGGGGCTGCAGGAATCAGTTCCTGTGTAAGAAGCTATAAAGACACCTGACTTAAGACCGGAGTCCCAGGCTCTATTTCTTCTGCTTACTCAGGCACACACTCTTACACTACCACTTACGCTAAATTTTTCAAAAGAGGAGTCACCACCACAGCAACTTTAAACAAGCAAACAATGAAAGGAACACCTCAACTTATGAAGATTTTGCAGAATCACGATCAGAGTGAAGATGCCTTCGGGGTTCCTGAGAAGAGAGCAAGTGGGTTCAGACTCCTGTCTATAGGTAGGTTAGAGGTGAGAGGATTTGGGGCTAGGTTTCCAGTGTGTGGTGGTTGGAGGGTGGTGGAGAAGTGGCTGGCAGGGCAGCAAGGGCAGGAGCAGTGTTTATGACCAGGCCCCCGAGAGCATCACCTCAACCCCAGAGCTTGCACACAGCTTCGTGGGGACCCCGTGTGTCCCTGTGCCCCTGTGAGCAGATACAGATGTGCTAAAATCTCCAACATGAGGCCAGGATGAGACTAAAAAAAGAAGGGACCTCAGAGTTCTAGCAAACAGCAGGAATCACAAATTTTGGCGCTGTGGCAACTTGACGCCAGTCACAAAACAAAGCAAATATACAACAACAACAAAAAAAAAACAGGCAGGTTTAACAAAACAGCAGAAGACAGAGAAGAGCAGGGTGGAAACCAGACCAACCACAACAAAGTGGAGACCAGAAATGCCTCTCCCTAGAACATAAACTCCAGGAGGGCAGGGATTTTTGCCTCTGTAATCACTACAGTGTCCCCAGGATCTTGTATAAGGTTTGGCACATAATAGATATTCCATAAGTATTTATTGAGTGAATAGATGATAGACAAGAGAAGTCGAGACTTTCTCTCATTTGCCATTTGTTGTGAGGTTAGTAAACATCTCATTTCACCTAGCTGCCATCTTGGAAAGGAGACCCGAGAAGGCAGACTCATGAAGACGTTACATCTAAGAAGACTGAGTTACCTGAACTTGGCCAGTATAGTACTTTTGTTGTTTTTTTTTTTTTAATACTCCCACCCCGTGCCCCCATGAAATGGGGGATCTGGAACAAAATGAATTAAGAATTAAATTACTGAGTGTAATATTCTTTTTAAAAAGTAGTTGCTTTACAGAAAGTGATTTATTGGCCCTATGACAATTATCTCCCTCATATCTGAAATCTCAGCATCTAAAGGCAAGTTAACCCTCTGTTCATGAATAATCTCTGTTCTTGGCTGTCTCCTGATTCCTTTATTCCTTCTCAGTCAGCTTTGCTATTCTTCTATACAACGCCGTAATGTTTCCTCCTGGGCTGAATTCTTCTTTCACTTTAGCTACTCTGAGATTTCTTTTCCTGGTACTAACAGATAAAAAGTGATTCCCACATTAGCATTCCATTGTTTCTAACCACTGCTTAGTTTTCCCATACACCTTTACCAACATATCTGAATTGATTTAGTACCTTCCTATAGATAGATATTTAATAAAATTATTCTCCATTACAAAAAGCCAAAACTACAACCAACACCTTGTACATACCCTATTTTCACAAGTGCCAAGTGTATGATAGATGTTTTACAGTGGAAGAATAAGATCAAAGGTGATAGACGATTTTAATAAATTCTGCCAGATTCTACTCTAAAATTTCAATTACACTAACAATGAATGAGAATGATTTGTGCAACAGTCTTTCAAAACTAAACATTATCAATCTTTTAAATAGTTATAAATCTGATGAGTGAAAATGATATTCCATTGAAGGCTGCTCTCTGACTCAGTGAAATTAAACATATTTTCTGTAAGTTTATTAGGAATTTTTAGGTTTTTTTACAATTTTTTCTTCTCAACTATCTCTTGGCACACTTCTCTTTTTTATTCATTTGGAGGTGTTCTCCCTATATTTGTCCTTGCAAATGTATTTTTTATTGGCAACATTTTCTTTTACTTCATTCATAGCATCTTTAGTCACACAGAAGCTTTTAATTTTGTATGTTCTGATAAATGTCAATCTTTTTTTTGCAAAAGAAATTTATTTCTATTGCTGGCACACTATTTTTTAAGCAGGTATTGAATTTTATTAAAAGGATTTTTTTAATATTGAATGAGATATCATATATTTTTTTCCTTTAGTGAGTTATAGTAAGAATGTTCAAAAACAGAATTCCTCATTTTGGAGATACTCACTCTTGGGATAAATATTTCACTTGGTTAATAAGCTTTGATTGCTAATATTATATTTAGAAGTCTTAACTATCTTATTTATCATTATGATTGACCTTCAGTTAGTTTCAGTTGGAGCTCTCCCTGTTTTGTTTTGTTTTTTCCCAAGTTCTGCTAGTCTTAAAAAATACACTGAGAAGATTTCATATATCTATGCGAAAAAGTTTATATAACATGGGGATTTCTTTGTCTTTGAACTTTTGGTGAAATGCATCTATAAAAAGTGTTTGTTCCTGATGCCTTTTCAGATGTAGGTATTTTATTACTTTAAAAATTCTTCTATGATAATTTTTCTCTTTAACTCTTCTATTTCTTGAGTTAAGGTTGTAGATTTAAATTTTCCTAAAAAATAATTCATTTCATCTAGGTTTTTAGAGTATTAACCACATTTTATGCAAATTTTCTTGTAAATTATTCCTTATTCATTTTCTAACATAATTTTTATTATTTCTAACATAATGTCTTTTCTCTTTTTGCATATAATTATAATTTTAGTTCAAATTTATTATTGTTTCTTTTTAAGGGACCAGCTTTTAGTTTTATTGATAAAATCTACTTTATTCGTGGTTTACTTCATCATTATTTTTTTTTACCTTAAGTTCTAAATTGCACTTTCTTTGGTTATTTTGATTTTTATAAATTTAAAGTTTTTTAATCTTCATTTTATTATTTACTTATATTTTCATTTCTAAATATATAATAGGATAATAAATATTCCCCTAAAAATTGCTTTATATTCTACTGTCATTATTTTTTCTTTTCATTAAACAAGTTACAGGCAATGGCTGACTGGCTTCAGATTAACTTTTACCAGGGAATCAGACACACAGACACACACACACACACACATACACACACAAATACTACTTCTTGAAGACACCGAAGAGCCAACAAGGCACAGAAAAGTTATGAACTAAGATCTTGAAGAGAATAGAAGCTCAGAGAAGTGAGCTCAGAATGTGATCTTGTTTCTTCTCCTCAGACATTCTCCATTTAAAAAGTATAGGTGATAGACTGAGAAGCCCATCAGAGTTTACGGTAGTCTCATAGGCTTGGGGAACAAAACTTCAGTTCACTTTCTACCAAGATAGAAAGGAACTGAAGCTATCACTGCTTAGGTTAAAGTGATCTGCTCCTAGACTAAAGCTCCTGCCATAAATAAAAAATAAATTTCCTCTGAAAGAAAATATCACCATCTAGATTCTTAAATTATCTCCATAATTTTTTATAAACAATATCCTGTGCTTGATTTGAAAAGTGGGTTTACAATAGATGATTGACAACAAATAGAAAACGTGATGAAAATAGACCTACAATAAATTTAGATAATCTAGTTGTGTGACATTATATAATATATTCAAAAAATAAATTACAAATTAAAACTTTTAGCAGAAAACTGGAAATGATCAATAGAAATGATCAATAGAATGTATGAATTTTAGAACTGAAAAATATAATTAGGATATATTAAGATACTAAATATAATAAGAAATTAAGATAGATTTCTAGCAGGTTAAATATAGAGAGAAAAATCAACTGAAATTAAGTCAGAATAAAATATGCAGACTGAAGCACAGAAAATAAAAGAATGGAAAATACTGAAAATACCATTTAAAAAAGATATAAAAAAGGTCCTAGAGATATGTACTTGGAGTCCAGAAAGAGAGGAGCGAGTGAATAGGAAAAGGCTGCATTTAATGCCAATGACTGAGTAAAAAAAGAACATTTTGCCATTTGCAACAACATGGATGGACCAGGAGGGTATTATGTTTAGTGAAATAAGTCAGACAGAGAAAGACAACACTGCATATTATCAAATATGTGGAATTTAAATGATGAAACAAACAAAAGAATATAACAGAAACAGACTCACAGATATAGAAAACTAACTAGTTACCAATGGGTAGAGGGACTGGGGGAGGGGCAAGCTAGGTGTAGGAGATTAAGAGACACAAACTACTATGTATAAAATAAAGAAGATACAAGGATATATTGTACAGCACCAGAAACATAGTCAATATTTTATAATAACTTTAAATGGAGTATAATCTATAAAAATTTTGAATCCCTATTTTGTACACCTGAGACTAATACAATATTGTAAATCAACTATGCTTTAATAAACAAATAAATAAATAAAGCTAATGACTGAAAATTTCCCAAAGCTGCTTAAATACATCAAGCCATAAATTCAAGAATCATCACAAACCCAAAGACAATTACCCTTATTATATCATAATTATACAGTTGAAATCTAAAGAGAAAGAGAAAATTCTTAGAAGCATCCAGGCAAAAGGATGTTAATTTAAAGGAGCAATAAATTACTAGGTAATAGTACTAGGTAAAATAAATTCCCATAAGAAACTTAATAAAAGGTAGTACTCATCCTTATCAGCCAATCCTTGAGGTAGATTCCAGCTAATATTTTGCTCCATTATCTAGAACTTGTACTAGAAGCTGCCAAACACCTCAGTGATAAAATTCAAATACTGCCATATTTTACATCACTACAGCTACTTAAAAGCACGTGCTTGCAAAGTCCAACAAGATGTTTTCAAAGCATTTCCCTTTGTACTATCATAGTTAATCCATTTCTATTTCATCTCTAATCATGTCTGTTTCTACCACGCTAGATCAAAACAGGAGCTACCTCTTATCTATATAACAAGAGCCTTCTAAGTGGCCTCCTTGCTTCCAGTCTTCACCCTCTACACGCAAGTTCATTACACAGCTGACAGAGTAACCATCAAAAAATGTTAATAAGATTATGTCACTTCCCTGCTTAAAATACCCAAATGGTTGAAACAAACTCTTTATCACAGTGTCCAAGGGTTTTTTTCTTTGTTTTGTTTTGTTTTTTAATTGAAGTATAGTCAGTTTACAATGCTGTGTCAATTTCTGGTGTCCAGCATAATAGTTCAGTCCTACATACACATACTATATTCTTCCTCATTATATGATTGAACATTGCCTATCCGGTTGACCTCTCCCCCCTCCCACTTCACCTCTTACTCTGATTCGGCTGTATTAGCTTTCTAACTGTGGCCACCAAGCCTTTGAACTTTTGGTTCCCTCTCCTAGAAAAGCTCAGCTCCTTCCCTTCATTCAAGGCTCTGCTGCAACATCACTAGCTCAGAGAGGTCTTCCTTAATCACCCTTTCCAAAACAGTAACCATATTACTACTCTCTATCATCTTATATCTCCTTTTCCCACTTTATTTTTCTCAGAATATATTTTATTTGACAAATGTTTTTACTTACTCAATTATCAACTATTTTCTACTAATGAGTAAAATCCGTGAGCTCAGAAAATTTCTTTTCTGTCTTAGTCACCAGTGTATCTCCAGTTCTTAAAGTAGTATCTCAATAAATATTTGTTGAGTGTTGAATCAATTTATCCAAGAGTTATAATGAGTGAGTGCAGAGCATTGCTCTGCCTTTGTGTGAAGGATGAAAAGATGAATTCAGTAAACTCAATATGTTCAATAAACCCATAACTTTATATTCAATAAATTCATAGAATAATAAGAGATAAACACATAAACAACTGTAATCAATGTGATAACTATAATAGGGAGACAATGTCAATATACAGAAATGAGTAATCTTGGGGTATTTTTGTTTGGTTGGTTGGTTTTGGCAGAAAAGAAATTGATTAACTTATTATCTTCATGCAGCTAGTTAATAATTATCCTAGATTATATTTAGACAAGCATTTTCTTTTAATTTTAATAAATACAGAATTAAAGGCTGTGGTTCTTAAAATATGAATCATATCATGCTCTTTAAAATACATAGTTTTAAAAGGTATTTAACCATTAGAGGCTTTCCTACTCTATTCTCACTTTCACGATCACTGTGACTGAAGCCATCATGCCCATATAAATCAGTGAGCAACAAAACCGAACCCTAACCTTAATTAACCCTTACTTCCCTCAGATTTTACTCACGTATCATTTTTCTAATGCCTCCTCTGGCCATCCTCTTTAAATTTCTAAACTATTCTTTCTACTTTAATTTTCTAGTTGCCATAGCAATATCAAAATACTATATATTTTGTTTTATCTTATTGTTGTACCTATTTCCATCCTCACCAAACTAGAATGCAAACTCCATCAGAGTGGACTCTTTTTCTGTTTGTTAACTGGAGTTTCTTAGTACCCATCCTAATGTTAGGTGTACACATACACACACCCCATATATACCATAACTAGGCACAAAAAAGATGCTCAATTAAATATTTGTTGAATGAACAATCACATATTTCATGTGTTTTCCCTCTCCAAGATGGAATAACAGTATTCTGTCCAGAACACTAGAAAATGCTGACATAGAAAAAGACATAGTATAGTAGACAATCATGTAGACTGTCAATCAGTAAATACATTTTTACATTAGTCCCAAAGATGAATTTTTGTCTATGGGCATGTGTCCACTAAGTGATGAAACATCACATGTGTCTTCAGACTTACGAAAACAAATAATAAAGCAGATTTTTTTCATGTTACAAAGAATATTCCATGTTGTAAGAATTCGCCACAATTTTTAATTTAAATGGCAAGCTTCTATAATGCATTTAAATTAAAATTCCATTAATTTTCAGCTTTTATACATTACTTTCTAAAATATGCATGTTAATACTAGTTTCAGGATGATTTTTGGTTGAATTTAAAAAATCAATATCTCAGTTTCATTTGTTTTCTAAATATGAAAACTGTAAAAGTGAAATAAAGTGAATTTCTTGATCTAGAATAGAAGAAAGGGTGCCTTGTAATGTCTAAAGTACCATTCCCTGTACTAGGGGATATACAGGTAAATAATCATATTTCTTGTCTTTAAGAAACTTATACTATGATATAGAAATGCTCTTAAATCAGGTAACATTAAAATAAAGCTCAATAAGTTTGATTATATAAGTGGTTAAGCCCAGTTAAAGGACCATTGGAGATATTCCCTTGTGGAATTAACACTTCTAATATGACTGTGTCTCCACTTCTGTTTCTGACATAAATTAATAAGATTCTAATTTGGTTAAAAAAAAAAAAAAGATTCTCTCATTAGTGTCCCATCAAAAATAGCACCATTTGCCTCATTAAATTTAATGAGGTTGTTGTTGTTGTTGTTGTTTTTCTATTGGTAGGTGTGGGTGTGTGATATATGTGTCAATGTGTTAGACTTGTATTTTCAAAGAACATGCTTTACATAGGCTGGCTATTCTCTTAAGCTGAAGTTGCTTCAGAGTAAGCAATTTCTAGCAATTGGTGGCACCTTAATGGGTTTTATAACCAGGCAGTACATCTTTCACTTTATTTGGGAAAAAATGAAAGGGTCAGAGACCAGTGTCTTTCAAATCAAATCCTCGTAATTAAACAATGTCATTATCACAATATTTTATACTGTATGTAATACGTATCTCAAACCAAGATTTAAAGAAAACACGTATCTTCCTCCTTTATCCATAATCCCAACTCAACAAAAATCTCAAAATGATTGATTCAAGCCACAACACTTCCTCTCCAAAGAGCATGAAAATTTCTTGCTCTAGGACGGACATATTATCTATTATTTTAGTGATCAAATCTTCTCTTTTCAAACTTATAAAAACCAACATATGATTGTTTTACACTTGTATATAAATTCTATTTAAATGTTGTAAACACTGTATTTAAAGAGGTCATTTCTTTTTCTTTTTAGCAATCTACACAATGGAGACACTTAACCACATACAATTTACTGATGTATTTTAAAAGTCCACGTAATGTCTGCAAAATTTTTAATTTACTTGAAATTGTCTTTGGCAGGAACAATTTGAGGACTATTAGCAAAACTGAGGGGAAAAGTGTTCTAAGAAATTAGGTATCAGACAATTCTTTATCTATTCTCAACTTTTAGATGGGATTAAATAATTCCAAAAACATGTTTTCAAAAATAGCCACAGAATTTGATACATATAGCTTCAGGCTGGAAGAGATTTTAGCGGTCTTGTCCAGAGTTCTCAGTAAGGAACGAATAAGAGCATAAATTCAGAGATAAGGAAGTGCAAAAATTCATTATGTGGATTAAAAATGAACAGAGAGAGAGAGAGCTATTGCCCAGGAAGAAATTTGCAGTGTTCTTCAGACTAAATACTTTAGGTTTAAATGCAATCATTTCTATGCTAGGAAGACTAATTAGTAGAGCATGCCACATGGGACTATGGTGCACAGACACTGCAACTCTCATTCTCACTTCCTCAGAAAAGAATGGGGGAAAGATTAAAAAATAATCATAAGTTGTATAAAAAACCCATATCAGAAGAAAAATTATTCCAGGAAATAGGAGAAAACGTCACACATAATATTCCACACCCTGAGGGGAAATAATATGGGACCTTGGACCTGTTGAAACAAGGACACAAGAATAAACAAAGACAGTCAAAGAACAAATAATTTAGCAAAAATATAAAGTAACAGTTTCCAGGTTTTATAAGAATTGAGTGTTACAATGAAAATTATTAGAGAAATGAAACCACAGTAAAGTAGCAAATAGTAGAACAGGTATGATGATATACTGACAGAAAAAGAACAAGGAGATCAGTTATTGGAGAGATATAATAAAAAGGGTAGACTGCATAGAAGCATTAATTCTGCTTTTCTGCCATATTCCCAACAAAGCAACAAAAACTAATATCTGTATGAAGACTATCCCAGGATTTTTTTTTCCTTCTCCAGTAGGGAGAGGAAAAACATGTTAAAGAGTTTTGACTCACTCAATGGATGATATAAACATTGAATAACTAAATGAAATATATAACTTGGATACCAGTGTTAAAGTGTAGAGTTAACGATAATTAAAAATAGAACTTGAATTTCCAAACTACCAAGTGGATAAAAATAAAAAAGAAGAGTAACTTAATTTCCTAAAGATGAAATAAAAAAAAGAAATGACCTATATTTCAAACAAAAAAACAAACCCCTCAAACCAAAAACAAAAATCATAATATAATCTGAAAAAATATGATGAGTTATATTTTTCCATTAGTTCATGGAGACTATTAGGCTGAGTTTAAAAAAAAACAGAAATATACCAATAGACTGTTTGCAAGAGACAAAAACCAAGGGAACAATGAGATTGGAAATAAGAATGCAAATTCATATTGACAAAATAGTACCAAAAAGTGTGTGGCACACGTGGAACTGTACTGTTTTTTTTTTTCTTTTTTTCTTTTTCTTTTTTAATGTGTACTCCTGCTTTTTTCTCAGATTTTTTTCTGACTCAGCTTTATTGAGATTTAGTTGACAAATAATATTGTGTAAATTTAAGGTGTACAACATGACATTTTGATGTACGCATATGTTGCAAAATGATTATCACAAGGAGGTGAGTTAACATATCCACCAAGTCACATATTTAGTATTTTTTTTGTGTCTGGTGAGAATATTTAAGATTTACTCTCTCAGCAACTTTTACATATACAGTCCAGTACTGTTGACTATAGTCACCATGCTGTACATTACATCCCCAGAACTTATTCATCTTGTAACTAAAAGTTTGTACCCTTTAACCAACATCTTCTTATTTTCTTTCACCCCTGAGCCTCTGGAAACCACTAATCTACTCTTTGTGTCTACAAGTTTGACTTTTTTAAGATTGTGCACATAAGTAAGATTGTACTGTATTTCCTTTTCACTTATCTCACTTAACATTCCCTCAAGGTTCATACATGTTGTCACAAATGCCAGGATTTCCTTCTTTTTCCTGGCTGAATAATATTCCGTTGTTTTTGATATATCACATCATATTATTATATATACTATATAAATCACATTTCTTTACCCATTCATCTATCAATGGACAGTTAGTTTCCATGTCTTGACTATTGTGAATAATGCTGCAATAAACATGTGAGTACAAATATTTCTTCAAATAGTGATTTCATTATCTTCATATATACACACAGAAGTTCTATTTTTAATATTTAAAAGTCATACTTCTAAACCATGATGTTCTATAATTATTAATTAAAAGCAAACAGAATACCTGAAAAGAATCTCTTCCTTTGAAAGTAATCACATATAAAAAAATAGAAAACATTCTTCTGAAAATATTTAGATTAAAAAGGACATTGAAACTAGAATTACAAACTTTAAAAATAAACATTAGATTATAAAACCTGTGAGGATGTGATCAAAATACTAAATAATTAGAAAATTTATTAACTGAGGTACATTCACTTGTAGTAGACTAGATATGAGAAAACAACATAGGAGATACAATATGCTCATCACTGGTGCACCTCCCAAAAGAAAATTTTAATAAAATAAAAATATCCAAATATGTGACAGCCAAAGATTTCACTAAAATAGAGAGAAATGAATTACATGGATAAGGCAAAAGTGTTCTAGAGAATTATGCTATAGAATTTAAATACTAAGAGATGCCTTTGCTAAATCACCAGACTTTATGGATAAAGAAAAAAGTCCTATAGACATTCCAAAACATGAAGTCACTGAATAGAGCAGAAATAGGATGACTTCAGACTTCCCCATATCAACATTCATATTTGGAAAATAGTGGAGAAAGCCTAAGGGTTTGGTAAATTGAAGGGGTTAGCAAGTACTCTGTACTCATTGTTTAACTAGAAATATTTCTATCTTTCTCAAATTTACCTTGACTTCACAGAAATTATCTTCATACTTTGTAGTCATTGCTATGAGAGAAAAATCTAACCTACAAATTGTTTTCAAGTAGAAGTTGTACATGTTGTAATATGAGTTTCATCTTAGGTAATCTTTGAGAAACTTCATGTGTAGACCAACAGAGTTGGTCTCTTGAGAACTTGAGAGAAGTTAAGAAGTAAAAACTTAGGATGTAAGAACATGAGGTGTAAGTTCTTACTACTACCTAAGCAGCAGTACATGTTCATTTATTTTAAGAGCACAACCATGAGTCCCCTTAGTTACCTTTTTTAAGAAAAATCTATAAAGTCAATTCAATCCATCAATTTTCATTAATACTGTTGCTCAAGAGGCACTCATCTTATTTAGTTGCTTTGTGCCAGAGCCTCTCTGAGAACTATCCCTAGTTTGTACCCAAATGGTAAGAACTTATACATATTTGCTGACTTTTTAATACATCAATCATGACTTTATAGTTTACATCTTACTTAATTAGTTAATTAATTTTTTTAATGGAGGTACTGGCATTGAACCCAGGACCTCATGCATATTGAGCACGCACTCTACCACTGAGCTATACCCTCCTTCCCCTGTTTACATCTTATTTAAGCTGAACAAGACAGTTTAAATGAAACAGTAATAAACTAATGCAAACCTAATGGAAGCCACATATGTTGTATCAGATACCTATTTGAAAATTATAAGTATACCATGCTTTGGGAGATAAACATGTTCCTGAAGATAACATAGATTTTTCTATTAGATTAAGTAATGTTCATCAAAACTTTTAGTCTATAATTTGTTTTCCATGTCTTTCTGTCAACGAATTTATTCATTTTCTACACAGATCTTAAAGCTTCTATCAGATTTTACTTCTTCAATAAAATTTGTTCCCTTAAAAGTTTTTACCTTCCAGATGTTCATAATTCTACCAGTCCTACCATCATCCACTTCATCATTTCCCGTTCTACAACTCCTTCATTTTTATTTTCTCCATCTCCTTTGTCCCCAGTAGATAATCATTCATAATGTTTCCTTCAACTTTGTATGTACAGAATCATCCATCTATTCCACACTCTGTTTACTCCTGTGGTGGTCTGCCACCATGTTGAATCTGGACCCCCTTCCTTTCAATACCTCTTTAATATAAATAGTTGTACCATATTCTCATCAACTCCAAAACTTAAAAAAAATAAGAGTATAAGGATTATTTACTTAAATTGGAAAAAATTCCAATATACACTCACTTGAATAAGCTTTGAATAATAAGGCTCTCCTTGTATTTTCCTTTTTCTTAAAACCTTCCTATCATAGTATCACTGTCACCATGTTTCCTGGGCTGCTCCCACGTATCTTGTATGGGTAGTTGTTCTACTCCTCTGGTGATGAGTTTGTCTTGTTTATATTGGCTTTATATACTTATCACAGAAGTGCAACAGTGAAAGAGAATGAGTGATTTTATAGAACAATTTGTTTTATAAAACTCCCTCTCTCTTTCTCTCTTCCTCCAACATCTCTTAACTCCAGTTTTCCTTGTCAGGTCTGTTTGGGTATCTCACTCATACATTTCTTTGATTTCTGGACATAAATTCACCACTATTATGTATTATACATTGTTTTAAAGCAATTTAAGCAATTTGTTATATTTTATTTTGGGTGATTTTCTTCTTGTTTCTTGCTTGCCTGTAGTAACAACAAGCAATATATTTTTTTGAAAGCAGTAACTTTTGTGCTACTTTGTAATCCTCACAATAATTTACCCCTGGGGTAGTGATTAATAAGTTAAAATTGAGTTGACAGAGTTTGAAAATTAGAAGACATGTACTAAATCCATGAAAATGAGGCATGTGAGCTAGAAGTGGTTAACAGTAAATAATCCTGAAGTCTTTAAGGAAGACTGACATTGGCAAGTGGGCTGTTGAGAGAAAATCAGTGTGCCCAGGCCTCCAAACTGACACAAGACTAGAAATCAGATACTCATTGGTTTCAAGACTAAGGAATACAAACATTTATTCAAATTTTGGTGAAAATTAAGGTTTGAAAAGGATAGAAACCTATTTATTTACTTTAAAATATACCACATTTACTTTAAAGAAATGTTTTCATATCAGGCAACTCAATTTCAAATTAATTAATGGATTAATATTCTTTTGTATCCACATAGCTATACCTTGAATAGTTTAGCATTTTGCTGATTAATTCTTATGATTTTATTGGGGGGGTGGTAATTAGGTTTATTAATTTATTTATTTTAATGGAGGTACTGGATTAAACCCAGGACCTCTTGAATGCCAAGCAAGCACTCTACCACTGAGCTATAACCTTCCCCTTGATTAATTCTTTCTGGTTTTTCTTAAGACTCCTTTTATATCTTTGAGAAATTAGCTTTAATATTTTTAATTATGCTAACAAAACTGGCTAGGATACATTCTTAGGATACATTTTTCTGAAAGAAAACAAAACTCACTGAGGCTGTTCCCCAGAATGTCTCCAAGCCAGGTAGATAGCTAAGAGATGGGTGGAAACGTTCTTTTCAATGAGGTCCCAAAGTGGCCTTCAATTAAGAAAAACAATTGACTGATTTGTCTCTATTTGATGTCAGAAAGCTCTGTGCAGTGTTTCTAGAGTTTTTCTTCATTCAGCCCAACATGAGATTGTGCTGCAAGCTGTGATTTTGTAAATCTTTTTTTAGTACCTATTGGGGCATCCTGAGAATTGTGGTCTCTTCATGTCTGCATCATGGGGAAATGTGCACAGACCCGAAAGGATTGGACAATTTCATGTCTCAAAATATCCCCACCCACCCCCCTTCCAATTTGGAAAATAAAATTAGCTCTGAGTTTTTATCCTGGGAAACCACATATTTTGGAAACATCAGAATTTTCAAGTTCTTCAGAGGGGTAATTCTTTTGTTTTCTCTGTCATTAATAAGCCATTTCCTTCTGTGAATTCAAAGAAGCTAAAATCCTCACCAGTACCTTAGCTCTTTTCTATTTTTCCAACTTTAGTTTGATCTGTAATAAAACAACAAATTATCTGCCTCTTTCTCTCTCTCTTTCCCTCTCTCTCTCTCTCTCTCTAATCTTCCCTGGCCTGGCTAGTAAGTTCATCCTTTTGTTTGGGCCTATTAAACTTATCCTATATTTTTATATCATTGTAATAATATTATATGGCAGGCAAAAATATAATGATAAATGATAATTTGCCAAAAAAATTTAAAAAACACTGAGGTGTTACCTATCAAAAGTTCTCCTTCTGTCTGTGATGCAGCACAGATTGTGATCGTGACAGTAAATCTGGTGCTATTGTTAATGCCATGGCACTTGGGTTTTTGGCTTGCTTTAGTCCAATCTGTGACATGCTTGTGAATATCTTTCTTCTGTTCTGTCTGTATGGCATATGGATTTCTGGGATACAACGTCAGACCTATCCACATAACAAGTGTTCAGAGCACCTTATCATTTTAAAAAGCCAATTACTCAAAAAGACAAATGTGAAATGTTTCACATTTAATGATGAGCAAATCTGCAAAACAAATGCAATTTTGCTCCTTCTAAAAAGTTTAGTTTAACTGTAAATATTGCAATGGAATCTTGCATGACACACACCACTGATAGAGAAAAGCTCATTTCATACATATTGTATATCATCACTGTCAATTACATCTGCACGGTATTTAAAACAAGGGTGGTATAAGTAATTAGAAATAAAGCAAATAGAATATTCTAAACTACAAGGCTCTGAAATCACTGTAAAAATGTCACTGCTAACATTGAACACTCTAAAAAAATATTTTGAAAGTCTCACCCAAAAAACTGAAAACTGCATATGTCTACAGAGGTAAAGGTCATTCATGAAACACTCAACAACAAAAAATACCAATTCATTTTTTAGAAATATTTGTCAATATGTAAAGAATGTTTTGTACATAAGTTCTCAGTTACTGTTGAATCAGTGGCTGTACGTAATATTCCCACATGGAATGATGTCCTTTCAAATACTTTAAAACAAAGGTTTAGTGAAGGATTTTATGGGGACATCTTGAGGGCTGAGATTTTATGCATGAGAAGTGTAACTAACAAAATACAGTAACACTGGTTTTGCAACTGATTTATATGTTTAAACTTTTATATCTATTTATGATGGAGACAATAGCTAATTCAGAGCTATACATACCTACCCCCATTCACCCTACCCCACCTAAGCAAAACAAAGACAAGACTAAAACTAAGAAATAATTCTGCTCTCCAGCATCTACCATGCAGGTTGTGTAGATACAGTTGTCACATTTAAATGTCTTTACTCATTTTTGTCTACACATTCTTTAAACCCTTCTTTTAAACTGTGAACACTGGTAACAGAATATTATATGACGTAAGAAATGGAATGCACCTGGCACTGGTAATTTTAGAAGAAACTAATCTCGATACTTATAACATCATTTAGCAAGCGGAACAACGGTTTTACCAGGCTTGGAATATTTAGATATGAACAAGTTCACTCAGTTCTTGGACTTTCATTCTGCACTGAAATTTAAATATAGTAAAAAATCAGAAAGTCTCCAATCAGCTGTTGCACAGCACATATAGAAAAGCCTACTAGACTCCTCTGTTAGTATTATAGACTAGAAAATGTCCCACAATTGTACTGTATTTCATGTTAACTATTTGTTATCCGGGATAGAATCTAAATAAAAGCTGGACAATCAGTCCATCCATTAAAAATAAAAAAGTATAGTTTGTCATAATATTTTAATAATATTTACTGAGAATAAGTACTTCACTTTGTATTTTATTATTCTTGTATCTATTGTGGGTTCATGTCAACTGCATGGATATGTACTTCAGTTTGAAGTGAACTGATACAGTGACGTGTATGCACTTGCATACTTTTAGCGTGCCAGCTAATATTCATCAGGTGGTCTTAGGGTATTTAATTAAAATTTAAGAGTAATGTGATGGGCTGTCTCAAAACTTTGATGGAAAGGATACAGGATCTGATAAACAAACAAGTAAATAACTGATCACTGCTTTCTGCCTCTCTAAAATAAATGGGTTTTATCCTATTTACAAATAGAACACGAAATGCCAACTCCTCCTGAAGACCCACCACCTTACCTTCCCATCCTTCATTTTCAATCAACCGGCTGTTTCTTTCCTTTTGCTGAACCTTAAACTCCTTGAAATGTGATGAACTATGTAACCCATCCAAATTTCCAGAGTAATGTTTAATTTCTAACAGTTAGGATTTTAAACATGTAACACTGAAATCCTTACACTCATCTCAACATTTATGTCAATGGCTTGCACAGAATTACTTACACAAAGGAAACTGATATTAATGGAGCTTTGTCAAAGAGAGACAGTTGACAGAGACTGCAAGTGGTATGAACTAGACCTGAGGGTGTGCCGCAGGTGACCTTGTGGGTCTGAACAGGTCACACTTTCCTAGAGTCAAGTTGTACCAGATACTTGTTGACTATTTCTCCATATTCGTTGTTTATTTCTATGATTCTAGCGGTTTATAACAAATCTGAAGATCGCATTTTGAAACTAAAAGGAGACTTAAAGATCATCTTTCCACGTGTCCTTTTCTGACAGAGGAAAAGACTTGGACCCAGAAGGATTCAGGGACTTTCCAGGGGGCACATTCCTAGAAAAGCCCCAGGCAGACCTGGAGTCAAAAGGTCTGGGCTGGAGTCCTTGTTGCCCGACTTACTCTTGTAAGTTACTTTAGGAAGTCTCTTAACTTTTTTTAAGAGGCAATTTTCCCAGCTGTAAAAATCTGGTGACACGTATTTCACAGAGATATCATGAATGAGATAATACATGGGAAAGCCCTGTAAACCATAATACATTATACCCACAAGTACATTACAGGGTCTTTCTCCAACTCACCAGCAGCTTAGTTCCTGGTTCCTGTATTATCATTATTATTTTTTTTTTTTTGCCTTGCTTATCTTACAAATGTAAACCATTAAGCAGCAAAGGAAACATCAGGGGATAAAATTCCAGCTTTTATAGACAGAAGCAGAGCTGCCAAGAAGGGCATTTTCTTTTGCTTCAATGTTCTTTGAGACTATCTGAAATGGTTTCCTCACAGCTTGTATCCACGTTCTCCCAAAAATTTTTTTTCTAAAAGGGAGAAAAAAGTAATAATGGTGTAAGGAATAATTATGACAGCTGCAAGCCTCTATAATCAGTCTCCACATAATATTCTCATGTGAAATGCTATCTGGGAGGTACCTGAGTCCATAAAGTGTCAGGTGGCCATTTGGCAAGAGAAGAAGGAAGAAATCAGATCAACATTTTATAAGTGGTTTGCATTTTTTTTGCACCTGTTATTCTACAATTTCTTTCAGTTATATTTCAAAACACTACAGTTGGGATCTCCTTGCCAACCTGAGATGGCATAAGCCTGGATAACAGAACAAAATGTGAGAAGGTCCTTCTGTCTTTAACGCCTGTTCACCAGTGAATCAGCCTCCAATTAATCTGTTTCTTCAGTAGGAGTTTAATAAAAGTCAAGCGCACACATGTTCAGACTTGTTTAGTATTGAAGCTGTGTTAACATTATCTGTCTAGCCAGGTCAAAAATCCTGTGTAATTAGATGCCAGAAACCATTTCAAAAAATTAAAAAATTTCCCATTTATTATAAGCAATTGATTATCTGAGATGGGGAAGCTTAAATCTAAAATGGAAGAGCAATGAGAGCTTCTCATTAAATACTGCAAGGGGAAAAAGTTTGTCTCATGGCCAGACTGCACATAAAACTCAATATATTAGGTTTGTTATTTTCTATCTGTTTATGAACCAGAAAATTCAGGATCATTCAGCAACTCTTATTTCCATTCCACTGTAAGGGTGATGATCAGAGCTGGTCATTTACATTCAATCATACACCACGTCATGCTTGTAGGAAGCTCTTAACCCAGTCATCTGTGCCTATGATCTGAGTGTGCCTCGGTGTTTTCTGGAGAAAATCAACAACTCTGCAGATGGAAATACAGTTTGGATGCATTTACCACAAGCCAAGTTAGCAACTCCTAAAGCTCAAAACTGAAAGCTTCCCAAACCCCAGCTAAACTGCTTAGTTTAAGCAATGATAGAGGCAGTAAAATCCTAGGAAAGTCCAATTAGGGTTTTTTCAGGAATGACATTTAACCCATAAAAGGAGGGAACATTAACTTTGCATAAATCACAAAACAGTATCACCCTCACCAGCATCTCTTGCCTCCATAGTGGAGTCTAACTGCTCAGGCTGCGGAGTATGAAATCTGATCCTTACTCTGAAGTCTCCAGTGTGGAGGGATGCAGTAAGGTGACTCACACGTGTGGGACTCTCCACACAACATGAACCTTTTTAAAGGCAGGGTATTTGAGAAACTACCACTCAAGGCAGAAAGCATACATTTCAAGGTTGAAAAGAGGTAACGATGATGGTCTACACTCAGCTTTCAGCTTTCACTGAGCTACTCAGAAAAATAATTTATTGCTTTCCTTTTTTTTTTCCTTTTTTGAGAATTTTTACAATCAATTCATTGAAGGTATGGATCTATCTGTACACATTCCAAATTATTGCAGAGGAATACTCTAAATATTCCAAATGAAGATGAAGCAGTGTGAGATAGACTTACATGTTAGGGAAATTTCAAATTAGTGGAATGCATGACCATACTTACATCCAGCCCTATACCAGGTATAATGTATTATAAAGTCCAGTTTTACTTAAAGTGTTAGAATTTGTATCACTCCTAATTTTGTTACAACTCCACAAAAAAAAAAAAAAAGCAAAAGATGAAAAGTCTGTGAGTGAAATGTTCTAGGATCATGTTGTATTTTTCTTTATTTTTAGCTAATAAAAGTTATAAGATCCTTTTATCTTTAAAAATATTTGTTACTTTTACAGAAGTATATCTGATACACCAACTTTATCTTTTGTTGAGAATGTGTGGAATTGAGCTATTTTTAATAAGTAATTAAAATTATATTAAAATGAACCACCCAAGAAAAAAATGATCAGAAGCCTAAATACTATTCATACATTCATCATACAAAACTAAAGTTGAAAATACATATCATTCTTATTTATTATTAGTATCCATATTTATCTTTATCATCATTCTTACTTATCATTATTATCGATATAAATCAGTAAAGTTCATACACACTTCATTCACTGTGATGGAATAATTGTCCACACTACGTTTAGAGATTTTTTTTCCTCTGATCCCTAGCCACATTTTCTTGCCAAGAATCTGTATCTGCTTTCCTTTATCTACAGGTTGTACTTGAGCTGGAAAAAAGTAGTCTGTTGGCTTTTTATTCTTTGCAGCACTGGAAAGTAAGAAAATAACATGGAAGACAAGACCTCAATCTAAGGAAATGTCAAGAATATTTCAGTAATTCTCCCACCTCCTCCATCTCTAACTTTGGGTGTGTCATGAAGTCTTACTACAGCTCCTTGTGTCTATTGTTAAATGTGAGAAATCATGAGATAATTCACATAAATATTCATTACCAACTTCAAAGTGCTATATCCAAGAGAGAAACTACTATAATGACAATTGGTAATGCTATTCAGGGTGCTCTTGGGACATTGGGTATTGAGATGCTCCATCTTCTTGACTGAATATGCTGTAGCCATTTAGCTTTGATGCACATCTAGCAGAGCAACACATATCTCGATAGATGGGTTGTGCTCTAGGATATTTTTATTTCCTTAGGAAAAGGCTCATGAAATCATTCAGGAAGTTGAAAATGCCATCTTTGATTAAAAAGAAAATAATTTAAATCACTTTTCTTTAGAATCTTTGCATTGAGCTTATTCTAAAAAATAATAGGCTTCTTTTTATTGAATTAGACCTTTTGCACGGTCTGTCATAGCATCATTAAATTCTATTACTCTAGTCACTAGGGACCACTTGAGTGGGGCCTCACTGCTTATGAAAACGCTTAGCAGGTGATGCTGTGTTCCTGACTCAAGCTGGCCATCAGTCAACATTCCTTGGTACATTACTGAAAATGCAGTCATGGCACAGAGAAGATCCTGTGATTTGGTTCATGAACATCTGGTGATATTTCTGATCATGCTTTTAATCTGTTAAAATGGAAGAATTTTATGGAGGCACAGTGACAATGATAATATAAATGCTTAGGTTATTTCTGTTGCCCTTAGTAGCTGAGTGAAATGGACTCAAAATTAGAACATAAATATGCAGCATTATTTCACCTCCTTTTTAATGAGACATTTAATAAATAAATGATTTATGAGTAGTACAATGTACTCAGAAGCTGACAGCATCTATGGGGAAGTGGTGAGGGCCAATAATTCTACAATATCAGCTAATACCACATGAAAGAACTGCTCTTGTCCCCTGGAATTTTTGTATTCTGTTTCAGATTTTGATTGGCACTCATCCCCCTCCTCGCTCCACTATGCGCCTTATACTCCAGGACGAATGCACCTTGTCTCTGCTTCCTAAAACCACCAGTGGCATCTTATTGCTCTTAGATAAAAGTGAAATATGTTTAGCATAGCTGAGAGGCAGAAACTGATTTCTGCCTACCTCATGGACTTATGCCTCTCCATGATCTGTCTTCCTCATTCCGTTCTTTCCAGAACCATATGGCTCCTCAAAGATGTCACACTCTCTGCTGCCACAGGGTCTTCAAACAAGATGCTCTGTGTGTGTGTCTGATTTTCTTAGCCTCTCTTTTCACTTGTATATACTTACTAATTCTCCTGTTCCTCATGTAAATATCTCCTCCTTAGGAGTGTCTCCCATGATCTTCCAGACTAGATACATTTAAAAACAGTCTACGACACTAATTATGTTCTTTGGTTTTCATATAGGAAGGAGATCTTCTGGCGATAATAAATAACAGGTGTGCTCTCACTGTATTTTGCATTTTTCCTGAACAGCACTCTTCTTGAGTGAGAAGATTTAAATATTTGCTTTATATCTTTCTATGTAGATCTTGAGGGCAGGGACTGATTTGTTCGCTAGTGAACTCTTAGTTCTAGGTCAGTGTTAGAGCGTAAGAGTGGCCCCCAAATTACTGAGTGATCCCTCATTCTCACCTGCGATCCCCTTTAACTCCTTGCCTACTGAGTGTCGACTTCAAGGTCCAGCTGAAATGCTATCTTTTTATTGGCCTTTTCCTCCTCGTAGTCTGATTTAATTTCTCTTTGATATTCTTCTACAGTAATGACTGTTTCTCAATACATTTTAAACTCCTTTTTAAAAAATAAATTATTGTATTCTTCACATATATACTCCAGGTGCTTTGAGTTTTTATTATTCATGTTTGGTTTCCTTGCTACAATATGGTGGCAGGTGATCCAGACAGACAGTGTCTTTCAAGCAAGGCATAGTAATCACTTCTCTCTTGCTCTCAACCCTTCCCTTCCTTCTTCCCTCTATCCTCCCTGAATGGTAATTTTTGACCAATGTCACACCTATTTTTTCTTGAAGATATGACATAAAATTGAGTCTTGGAATCTTATATCTTCTCCTTGTCACAAGGGGTATGAAGGAAAAACTTCTGCTCATCATTAAGTTGCCTCATTTCTTTCTGTTTGACAATATATTTTGCCACACGTTCTGAGATTTTGCCCCTCTCTTTAGCTCTAAGGGTAACAACAGTCATTTCAAAATAATAGACGAAAGTCATATTGAAGTGTATGGGATGACTCTATACTTCAGAAGTCCCTAACTAAGATGAAAAGATGCCCACTCCTGAAACATGCCATTATCTGGGAGTTTCCTTTCATGTTTTTATTTCTACTGTTTTCAGTAGGTAAAAGATACCAGTCATTACTAGAAGGTACTAATCACTGAAGGTTACCAATTGGAATAGGGAGACTGAAAAGCATTCTGTTTATCAGTGTCACTATGAAGAGTACCCCAGAAGTCGAGGAGTTGCAGAGTGCATAAGGCATCTGTAATACTTAGTACGGGTCCCTGGAGAGCCACACTTGCAGAGGGAGCAGGTATTCTGGCTGTCTTCATTACTTTTCCATGTGCCCACAGTATTAGTGTAGGATTTGTATGTTACAGTCTTAATTTTTGCTCCCAACTTGCCAACAAGGAAGAGAGGCACTTGTGTTCTAATTTTGGATGTCAGCAGCTCCTGAGTCACCTTGGACTTCTCCACATGCTTCATAGACTAGTACATTTATGGCCATGTTCACGTCTCAGTCTATTAGTCTATACAGAATGATAATGAGGTTGTAGCTTAAAGTTATAGGGAAGTTGTTAAGTGTTTGTCACATTGGATAAGCAAAGAAGTCCATTTGAGAAGCTCTAATTAAGTTGTCACAGTATGTTCTGTGTGCTTATTTAGTGATCACGGTATATATGTGTCAACATTTAATAGCCATGTTTTAGAAAATGGTGCAGTTTTTAGAAAAAATCTTGCTAATTTTTGCTGTGTCCTAAACCATAGAAGTAAGGTGGATGGGATCCTGGTCCTTTGGTGTATAATACTGCCATTGCTGACAAAGTTCACTGAGAAGCAGTGTTTGTTTCATGGATATATTCAATGCATTGTTTTTCCTAGAGTCAGATTTGCTTTACAGTAATAGCAAATTGAAGTATTCCTTTCTGCTTCAATTACATTCCAACTGGAAAGACAGTCCTGTGAAACATATCTCCTTTAACAGCCTTCCCCCCAATTTCACTTTGCATTTCTTAGGTACCAATTAAGTAATAAGGCAAGATTTCTCAGAAATTACCTGAAGTGTTTTTTCAAAAGATAAGTTATGGATAGACTTCATTCTTCTTCATAATATTAATAATGATGCCGGCCTAATGAATAAATTATTATTGGTGATACAAGTCCTAGCTTTTAGTGCATACAATGCAATATTGAGAATGTCGTTTCCTGGATTATAAAATTTCCGTAAATCTTAGTCTTATAATCAAGGCAAAGCAGAAAGATGGCTAACTTTGGCTGTCTAAATCTTTTGGGCTATCTAAGCCCAACTTGCTTTTTACTTTACAAATCCAAAGCTGAAAACAGTAACAGAGATCTTAACAATGAAATATATGTCAAATAATCTTTTTGAAAGTAAGTATATGTTTAATTTATTTTGTAAAAGAAGGAGAAAAAAGGCTAAGATGTATATGGAAAAAGCAACCTTTTCCTTATTCATTATATATGTGTGTGTGTGTGTGTGTGTAAGTTTGTGCATATATATATATATAAATATATATATATATTTAAAACACATTCCCTTTATTGTTAAGCCTGATTATGAGCTTTTAAGAATATTTATTTGTCAGGATCTCTACCTTGGGACATGCATCCACAACGTGTTAGCTTAAGAATGTGACATTTTCCTCCTGATACTAACAATTCTCAAACGACAGTGACTTTTGCTGAAAACTACATCAGTCATCCAGAGGTCAAAATCGTATCAAGGAACCATATACACTGTACAGAATTTTTCCTATACTCGTCAAAAGCCAAAACAACAAAAACCTTTCAGCATGTTTATTAGTTTTCTATTTGCTTCTTTAAAACCTCATCCATCTCTACTTCACTTGCTGATTTCCTAACACAACCTCAAGCTGCTGAAACAACCACACTCATCCTAAACTATTCAAAACAAATCTCATTTGTCTTTATAAGCAGAGTATACGTCCCGTGTTTCTGTGAGCTAGAGGGTCTGTATTGTGGGGATATACTCATTACCTAAAGTTGCATGTTCACATAATATAGGTGGGATTTAACACTGAATCGAATGTTTAATGTTTTAAATCTACCAATACCACATCTACATACATATGCAACGATTATACAATATGTAATAAGTACACAATAATTCTCCCAAAAAATATAACATCAGAAGATATTTTTGAAAATGGAAGAAGAGGTTGAAGATGTGGGCCAACTGGCAAAAGACTTGAGAGGATAATATTTCTGTTTTAAAATTTCCATATTTACATTATGTGTTTATTCATGTTTAAATTTTCTTTGGAGCTGCTGGAAAATGGCAGCCTCATAAAAGCCCACACCATTTCAGAGAATAAAAGTAGTAAGAATTTAAGAAGATATAATCGTGAACTATCGGTACTTTCCCCACACGTTCTCACAAGAGCTACATAACGTAATGGATAGGAGTTACTTGGAAACTGCCCACTCGGAGCCTGATAAGTTTCTGTGGGCCCCTGTTACCTAATTCATTCCTGTCACCTTTTTTCAAAGCCAGTGGACCTCTGTTTTTCCCCCAGGAATCTCTTGGATAGCCTGTGTGTTAGTTTCTAATAACACATTCTTGTTTGTGACCTGAAGTACCACAAGAATAACCTTTCCCAGGTTCCAGTGACAACATGATAAATGTCTTGAATCTGTAGTAATTATTTTTGAAATGTGAATTAAGGCAATGTTTGCTCATGATTTCCCTTAAAAAAAGAAAAAGAAAATATACAACTTACAGTGTACTGTTGTGCTGCAAAAACCCTTGGGTCTTCTTTGGCTGTTCCACATCTTCCATCTCAGGGAGAGGTGTCTCTTTCTGAGAGTGACGGTGGGAAGGAAATTCTGTAACCCCTAACAGCCCTGTGGTCAAGAGCAGTTCAGGGCCATGACTGTGCTCACGAGGTGATAAGAAAGGGGACCAGTTGTAGAGTATCATTTTCTTTTGTAACTTTATAATTAGGAGTCAATTGAGTTAAGTGCTTGCTTAATAACTGGCCTCTGGACTGAAGGCAGGCTCCCCCAAACCAAGAAAATAAAAATGTGTATTGTGCAGCGTAGCATGTTTTTGAACAGGGCAGAAATCAGATCTCGCCTCACATAATGGCATAAGTGCTTCCCTTTGGTGACATCTAACAAAGGTATCACGTGGGCATGAACCAACGAGGGTAACATACTTCACTACAGTTAATTATCCCGATTTATCCCAAGAAACTAGGTTTTATTCTGTAATCTGTGAGGAAATCTGCTGTTCTAGCCCTAAATCCTTTCCTCAGCCAGGTGATTATCAACTACATTTTTGTACAGGAGGGAATTAATGCCACATACGGCCTAAGCAGCTTTGAAGGCAAAAAGGCCTGGACCTGTAATAACTTGTGTGCGGGGTATTGATTCAGAGAGCACGAGGGAGCCCACGTCCCAGGGTGTCCGGGGGCTTTCTATGGCCTTCTTTACCTTTTGTATCCCCCACACTCCCCTCCACTGTGAGCCCTCGCATTAAGGCTCCGCAGGAGACACCCAGGTAACTCTGCGCTGGTGTTACCACAGGCTGAGTGAAACCGTAGGTAAAAAGCTGGCCCCACAATGAAATCTGATTTTCAAGCCAGCAACAATCAATACGGCTTTAAAATTTGATAACAAGGAACTTTGGCAGAAAATAATCAGGTCTGCTGTAAAAAGCTGCGGCAAATTCTCTCCCAACGACAAGGTCTGTTCTTTCACTTTAGGTGGGTACTTGAGTGGGCACATTTAGTCGTGTCTGCTTGCGTGTGCCCTCATGCCTGTGTGAGTGAGCGCTTGCGTGTTTTCCAAGGTTGTACTCGCAAGTATCTAAGGGTGAATCTGAAAGCTTTTGTTGGAAGTAGTGAGCGTACCAGGCTGAGGGTTGGGGGTAAAGAGGGGGAAGGGAAGGGAGGGGGAAGCAGGGAGGGGGCACAGCACATCCTGCTCCATGAATTTATTCAAAAGCACTGCAATCTGCCTGCACATCTTCATCACTTCAGCGATAATTAAATCTCAGCATCACAGGTGATGTCCTCACACAGTCTCTCTCCCAGGTTCCCACTGGGCCAATGAAGCAGGCCTCCCTGTGAGGCCTGTTAGCACAGATCAGGTGGTAATGTGGAGGGACAGATGAGCTTTAGCTGACAGATGGCAAGATGACCTGGAAAACCTGCCCCCTTTTCTAGGATCAGGCAGCAGCTGACAGGTATTATTTCATAAAATAACGTCTAAAAGGAATCGCCAGGGTCTTCGCATTAATCTGAGGCTGCAACCAGCCATGTAACGTTTATGTCAGAACAAATCTGTCTCTATGCAGGAGAGGGAAAGTGGTTTTTGATGAAGTTGTTCATAAATTTTAATATAATATGCCTGATGGTGTCAGATATAGTCTCATATCTCTTTTATATTTAAAGGCTCTAGTGAAACATAGAAATATTCAATCTTCAACAAGCTACTTTTAAATAACTAAAAAGTTAACCAAGGATACCTTACTGCCTTTTTTTTTTTTTTTTTTTTTTTTTGGTATTTTCAATAAAGAACTGGTTCATCTGAGCTCCTGTTTTTTAAATGAGAATGATTTCAATGCCATGAAAAGCTCTTTGCCTGGGGTACCAAACAAAAGAAGTGAGGCTGTTGCAAAGTTGCTTTTATGGAAAACTTGCTTTCTGGAAAGGAGGAAACTTGCCCAAACCCACAAGTAAACAAGGACGGCAGGAAGCCCCTGTCTTCTACATACATAAATAATATTTCACAACTTCTGGTGGAAAAAAAATCAACTACTGACTGGTTGGCAGAGATAACCCTTTCATTAAATGAGCTCTCCAGGCACCTGACATTTGGAAGTTTCAGCCCAAATGAATATGTGGGGAATTCAACCACCTGGAAGGGGTTTGGCTTTGTCTGCCTCCCCCTACACCCTGTGCTATTCCCAAAGGCATGATGCAGCAAAGTATAACCTATGACTCAATTTGCATCTACCTACTAAAGAGCAAACTCACTTTAGTCTTATTCCACATACAGCAGTCAATAATTCATCACCAAACTTCTAAAACTGCCAGGGAAAAATGCTGCCATCCTCCTATTTACTTGATTGTTACGAAACAAGGAGAATCATTTATAGTGATTGTGTTAAAGGAAGGAACTTTTCCCCTTCTAGAGACCTTTTGTGGTGTAAGATTACCTCTTTAAGTACCACTAAGGATAACCGCAAAGTGAATTCATAAACATAACAGATGCACAAGTAACCTGGAGAGTCATGTATTGTAGAAATGGAGCCATCTCCACACACTTCATAATCACATTTTCACCTGCCCATCTGGCGTGGACCTGGGCTTATTAGTAAATGCACCAGATACAAAATTATGTTTGTGTTTCAGAAACATACACTTGAACACTGTTTGCAAAAATAAGTACTATCTTAGTTTAAGAAAAGCAGGAAAATACAAATTTCAAGATGTTCTTCCTAAAAACTGAAGTCAGTGAGGCCTACAAGAAAATCTCACTCTACTTACGTACTTTGAAAAGACTAGCTAGCCTGAAGCCCTGTAAACTACTAGCGTACCAAATTAAAATTTAAAAAAAAAAAAGATAAATTCATTTGGCATGTCATCAAATGAACTAGAAGGTTTAAAAGTATTCATACAGATGTCTTTATTTCATTATAACATAATCAATTTTAACCTTTAAAAAAAAGTTATCCAAATGGCTTTTGTGAAAAATCTGATTGTTCTTACTCTACATTGAACATACAATCATGTTGCAAATTAACAGAGAAAGTATGGAATTTAGATCTAATCACCATGGAAGTATTCTTATCTGAGACAATTAGGACCAATACTCAATGAGTCATTTTAAAAATTAAGTAAGGAATTGTTACAGAATTATATGTTCATAATACCTACATAATCTAATTAATTAGATTTAAAACAAATATGTATTTGAAATAGGGTCAAAGCTTTTCTTTGTATGAGGGTCAAAGTTTGGGTTTCATGCTATCTCTTCCATAAATCTATCTGCAACACATGTAGAATTCCTATTTTTGTTTCTTTGAAGTAGAGTGCAAATTTAGTGATATATGCAAAATAAATTAAGTTCATGGAGCGACGACTTCATGGGTTTTTGTTTTTGTTTTTGTTTTTGATGGAGGTACTGGGAATGGAACCCAGGATCTCTTGCATTTTAAGCACACCACTTAAGCACACCACTGAGTTACTAGGTTCATATGCACCCCCATGTTCATAGCAGCACTACTTACAATAGACAAGACATGGAAGCAACCTAAATGTCCTTCAACAGATGATTGGATAAGGAAGTTGTGATATATGTACTTTATATATATACATACATATATATACACATACACACACACAATGGAATATTACTCTGCCATATAAAAGAATAAATAAAATAATGCCATTTGCAGCAACACAGATGCACCTGGAGATTGCCATACCAAGTGAAATAAGCCAGAAAGAGAAAGAAAAATACCATATGATATCACTTATATGTGGAATCTTTAAAAAAAATGACATGAATGAACTTATTTACAAAACAGAAACAGATTCACAGACATAGAAGAAAAATTTACAGTTACAGGGGGTGGGAAGGGAGCTGGAGGGGTAAATTGGAAGTTCGGGATTTGCAAATACTAACTACTCTATATAAAATAGATAAACAACAAAGTCCTGTTGCATAGCACAGGGAACTATATTCATCTCCCTTTAATAGCCTATAATGAAAAACATATGAAAAATAATATATAAGTATAACTGAATCACTGTGCTGTACACCAGAAATTGACACAACATTGTAAACCAACTATACTTCAATAAAAAAAAAGTAAATTAAGTTCATAATCCTTCTGGATTTTTTTCAACTTTTTACAGATGTCTTGCCCATACCTGATTCAGAACTATTTCTTTTAACAACTTATTTAACAAGTCTTTCTCCAAAACATTCACTTCTGAGTTTTATACAAACAATAACTTCCTTTCTTTGAACATATTTGTCATCAGTTCACGTAATATTGAATTAAATTGTGTATTCCCATACATAAAAATGATGTAAATAGTTTTGGAAAAAAATGAAAAGTTTTCTCCAAAAGCACCCTACTGAACTGTTGGGCCTGAAATAGTACAGGCATACCAGAAAGTGGAATATTAGCTGTGAGCATTAGCACGGTGTTGATATGAACACATTTTAAAAAGAACAAGGGAAGTATTAGCTACTCCTTGAGGCACTGAGGCTACCTACGAGATCTTCTGGACATCTATTTATTTATTTATTGTGTGTGAGTGTGTCAATGTATATTCCCACACCCCATGATGAGGGGAGAGGCAAAGGAAGGCAGTGGCAGTTAAGAAAGCAACAAATTTTTTTTCCACTTTTTATGATAAGAATTAGTAGGATTTTTCTTTATTTGTTTCCTCTATTTTGGAAATATTCAACAACGCATTATATTCTTTTTTATCCCCATGGCCTAGTGCGGTTCACACCTGGTAATTAGCAGTATACTAGCTATATGTGCTTACACAAGTTGTGTGTCAGTTTTTTCATCTGTAAAGTGTCAATGATAATAAAATGTTAACTTATGTTATGAATTCTGTGAACTATTAAATGCACAAAGAGCAGAAAATAGAACTCTGTAATTGTTATCTACATTATCAATAGGACACCTAACCATTATTCTTTTTAACTATTCACTCATCAAAGATAAAATCTAATAACAAATGGGAAAGAGATTCCAGAGCTGGGATTCTTGCATCTTGTTTAGTGGTTCAAAACTGTTGCCACCTGTTAGTGTGTGTTAAGACAGGTAAAAATTACATATTCCTAAATTCCTAAACTCCCTGAATTCAAACGGTGAATTTCTACTATTATACAAATGTATAACTTCTACATTACCCCTTTCATCTTGTTTTTCTCTATTGATTACTATTTTAAACTATTTTCAATGAAATATTAAATGGCGAAACAGTGAGGCTGTTACATATGGACTTGTGCTCTGAAACAAATACTCTTCACGCAAAACTGAAAGCCAGTTTGACCATTTTGAACAAAAATGAATGCCTACACAAAATGTCTTTCCAGAATTTTTTTTCTGGTAGCCTTTTTGAACACATGGGGAAAATATTACAAAGAACACATTTCTATTTCTCTTTCTTCTACATATTTTGCTTTCATATTATCTGAAAACAGGTCTTACTATTTATTTATAAGAAAACTTCTTGAACATTTGTCTTTGGTCCTTCTCCTTTCAGTCCAGGAAAAATTACACTTTCTCTCTCTCTCTTTCTCTTTTTTATTTCAATGGGCTTTGCAAAAAGTTCATTCCTTAACTGCAAAACAAGCTCTAAGTTTAAAAAAATATTTTTTGATATATTGCTTGTTTCACTAGATCAGAGTAAATACACATAGCACATTGAGCCATATCTATTTATATTTTTAACAATCCTCTTCTTTGGAAAAACCCATGGCTGTATTTTTTGTCTATTTAGTAATACCCCACCTGACAATACTCGGATGATCTATTAACACTGTGTTGGTGGCTGAGTGGTTTCAGGTTGTAATACACTGCAAGTGGAATTCATCTGCGTTTCCTCTCTTCCTTGATAATGTGAATTACATCATGGATGTTTTAAGGAAACCATTTTTTTTAATGCTTCACCATAAACTAAACTATGACAATGATAGCGTTGTGTATGAACATTAAAAAGTCCCAAGAAACAATAGAAAGGAAGTATTTATGTATGTAGTTCAGAGAATTAACTATGTTCCACTGTCAAGGACCAGTTCTGGGCCCGAGATAGTTCTTTTTCTGCTACTTATCTTTCTGTTTCCTCTGTATCTGAATACTAATACAGGTATTAATTGAAAAACCCCAAAAAGCTAGAACTAAAGACTTCATATTTTCTAAGCCCAAATTACTTTTACTTGATTAGTGCATTTCACCTGGTGCAAATTAATCGCTTTAGGAGAACTCCAGGGCACTTCAGAACCATTCTACTTGTTTTTTGTCTGAGAGTTGGAAAGTTATCTTGCAGGCTAGCTAGTGGTTATGTTGACTATCCCATGATTTGAGAAAGGGAACTATTACTGTAATTCCACCCCCTTTGGTACAGAAAAAATACGGAGACACATCTTGAATACATTCAGGTAATTTTAGCAATCAGTGTGCATTTGGTGAAATGCCTGCTGGTTGGAATGTCCAGAAAAAAAGCCATTCCAATGTCTACGGAAAAACTCTCAAACATATGCCTTCACTTATAAGTTTAGCTATTATTTTGATAGAATAAAATGAATTTCAACTTCAGTGCTCTAAAAGCCGAGCGGCCCTAGTTTGGCTGTGCTGGAAGTTGCAGTCAGGTGACAGCAAGCACTTCAGTTGACTCTCTTTTAACTGAAGCCTCTTTTCAAACCGATTTATCTTGTCTTCATAGGTTGTGCATGTAACCCGATGTTCTCAATCACTGTAAATAACTGCACATGTCAATATGAAGTCTTCCTGGATCAGACCAACACTCCTCTACTCTGTGTGGTTAGAAAACACATGCTTGGCCTCTGTGAACTCTATTCCTTCACCATGGCTTATATAAAAATTTAAAATTGGGAGATTTCTGAAGCAGCCATCAATTTTACATAGTAAATTTATGAGACGCTTCTCTCTAGGTAAAATAAAATGGTAGCCTAGGGCTTCTATCAAATGCATTACACTACTATGGGCGTTTGTAGAATGAAATAAAATCTCTTTTCATAGAAAGGCATGCCTTATTCAATTTTCCATAGAATAGACAATAGAGGGAAAGTTTTTCTCTCTAAAGTGTTTTGAATTTTTTTTTTCCATAATGAGATAAAGCATACCTAGGCAGGTTAGATTTAATCCTGTTTGGAGACAGAGGGAAGGAGTGGATGACCTTATAAGGGGCCTTCATACCTTTAATTATGTTTATTTACAAATAAGTCCAGATGAGAGCATAGAACAGAAGTATGCTTCAAATATGGGTGATTCCTGAATGACGCCAAGAAAAGAGACAGCTATTTTGGAATACCCAAACTCTTTTTCAAATTTTACTTATGCAGGTGGGTTACATTCCCCTACTATGCACTTAGCAGCATTTTTTTAAACTCTAAAACACAGGCCTTTTTGCCTGAGTTAAATTTGTTTCTTTAGCTGGTAAAGCTTTTCCTTTCCATATGGTCAGGATAGCTAATTTAGTTTGTCTCTGAGGTGGCCAACATTATAGTGTGGTATCATAGAATATAAAAATAAAAGAAGGTATGAAAACCTTATTCTAAAAATGAAATAAAAACAGATGGGACATACGTTTCTAACGTATTTAATTTGCATCGTCTTTTTCTCCTTTTAAAGTTCTTGTGGACCAATCTTGCAAAAAGGCAAAACAAACCCTAAACACTCCAGTTCCATGCCAGCAAGCTGCCAGGCTGATCTTTTTATCTCCATCAACTCCATGAAAAATCAACGAAAAGAAAAAAATCAAAAGCCGTGTGTTTAAATGTTCTGAAAAATTTAAAATAAAATTCTAAAATAAAATTCGTAGAGTATTTTTCACTTACATACTGTGAAACTATTTCCAAGTGAAAGTATAGTTATCTGCAAGGTTGAATTACCCCATGGGGCCTAATGATGACTTTTCTCTATCTCATGGGGATGACAAGGACTCTCCAGAGTGGCCCCGGAAGAGCATGCAGGTGGCCATCAATTTTAGTTTCCTCTCCAATCAATACCTTTCCTTTTCCTTAATGATGCTGTAAAAATTTCACCATTCACAATCTCATAAGTCTTGCCCCTAGAATCCTGATTTCATCAGATTTGCTCAGTGTAAATTGTTTAGTAACTCACTGCATAATACCCCCATGGTCTTGTACCAGCTACCATATGTGAACGAGACTAGGTCTGTGTGATGTCAAAGCAACTGAATTAGGAGGCAAAATAATTTAGACACATAATTACTGGTTTTGTCTGAACAACTGGCTTAACTTTTTGTTTTTCTCTACAGTTTCCTGAATCAACTTTTTTTTTTTTAAATGAACATACTGGAGAATTGTTTGAGAACTGTAAGAATTTGGCTCAATATAGAACATGTGACAAATTATTTTGTATACTTTCCATGTTTGGCATAATTACTCTTAAAAAAGCATTTCCAAGAGAGAAGGTTTGGATCTGCCATAGGGTTATAGCTATGTTATTAGCAACAGAGGATTTGCAAACATAATTCTTTTTTTGACATTAAGATATTTTGATTTTATTACTAACTTCAAGACAACTTTATTCATTGATAGCTATCCATAATTTTAATTAAAGATACATTCAAACAAAAGCATTGCTATATTATTGTTATTTAAATGAACCAAGATACCTGCTTGCATACAATGTTTTATTTTCTTCAATTTTCCAGAAGAAAATAAAAAAGCTAATGGAAGTCACAATGACAACCACAAATTGTCATAAGAACAAAACTCTGAAGGCTTCTTAGGCAAATATTCTAATAGTTCTGGTTTGAAATGGCTTTATATATTTTAAATGTGTTCCCTCTTTTTTCTTTCCCTAGCATAATTCAAAAATATTTAAAATGATTCCATTGATTACTCGAACAAGGTATTTAAATTGTGGATTGATAAGCTTCTTTGGTTTCCTCAGCTACCTTGATATATGTCTAAGTAATAAAATTTGTGAAGGAAAATAAAACCATGACTGGTGTTACTGATACTTGATAATTTTCTTTCCCACAATGCTGGATAGCTTAGCTTCTTTTTTCTCAATTCAGGATGTTTACCAAACAAATTTTATATAGTACATCAAAGAGCTACTTACAAAGGTTATTGCAAGAACTGGAAGGTTCAAGCAAATGCTTTTTCAGTGTCTTGCACCTGACTACACCTTTTCCCCAGAAACCTTCAAACTAAGTGAGCAAATGAATAGCGCAAAGAAGTGACAAACTAGACAGTAGCCCTGAATGGCACTTTCAGCCTTGCAGAATTGTTAAAACTGTCAACATTTCCTCTGAAAGCAAGTATGGGGAGAATTCTGTTCTTAGTTGGTGTTATGAGTTGAATTAGGTCCCCTCCAGTAAAAATATGTTGACATCCTAACCCCCAGTACCTTGGAATGTGACCTTACTTGGAAATAGGGTCTTTATAGAGGAAATCAAGTTAAAAATGAGGTCATGAAGGTAGGTCCTGATCCGATATGACTGGTATCCTTATAAAGGAAGAAATTTATGCCTAGAGATAAACACACAGAGAGAAGACTGTGTGAAGAAACACAGGAAGAATGACAAGTGACAATGAAGGCAGAGACTTGAGTTATGCCACTGCAATTCAAATGTCAAAGACTGTTAGCAATCCACCAGAGACTGTAAGAGACAAAGGATTGCTTCAGGTTTCAAAGGGACTAATGACACCTTGATTTCAGACTTCTAGCCTCCAAAACTGTAGGACATTAAGTTGTTGATATTTTAAGCCACCAGTTTGTGGTACTTTGTTATGGCAGCCATAGAAAGCTAATACAGTTGATGAAACTAGTGCCACTGAGGCTAGCATCTCAGGAAAGAAAAGGAAAAGGAAAAGGAAAGGAAAGAGAATGAAAAAGTCCTGAATGAGTGAACTATTCAAATGCAAATTGTCAGGAGTTCTTTTGAGCAAAAGGAGGAAAAGATACCAGGAAAGTTACCATAAAAGATGGACTGTCTCATTTGCTAAGTTGGAAATCACCTCTTATTTGTACCTCTTCCTCTTTATGCCTTTTACCTAATAATCCAAATATTTCAAAATGTGGCATATTGCAGAAAGAAGCAATTGCTAGGGAACACAGAGATGGAGAAACCTGGTGAGGGACAAGGTAATAGTGACATCAGTCAGTTTCTGGGAAAACCCTGAAAGAAAGATAGAGGGTGGTCAGAGTCCACAGTAAGAGGGTGTCTGTAAATCACTGTGTAAACACCCAGGAACTGCTTCCCCAAAGTCAAGAACCAGTCAAGCAGTACCAGATGTAAAAATGGAAGTTTGCAGGAAGTGGAGGATTCCTCCAACATCTGTTGGGGCCATTAAAAATGAAAAGTAAATCCAAACTGGCAATATAAGAGATTTATTTCTCTACATTAACCCTGACAGCAACTGCCAATTTTTTTTTCAATCTTTTGCCACACAAGTACCTTTCAAGGGGCGTAAGAATCAGTGCCAACTGCAAAAGCAGCAATAGGTGGAAAAATTGGGATTAAGACAATTTAATATTTATGGCAAGCATCCAATAAGATGAGAATAAAGAAGGGAATATGAGAAGTCAAAGCTGGCCAGAATGCATCAACTCTTCCCAGGAAAATATAATCATCTGCAGAGAGTATAAATCTGAAGTCCACCTTAAAATCATAGAAGAGTCAAACAATTCTTAGTAGGCAATACCATACTCTGCAAAATAAAGAATTTGAATGAAGACTTCACTCTATTATAGACTAGAACTTGATTTAATGAAAACAAAACAAAACAAAACAAATCAACTACTTGAAATAATATGCTACAAGTACTTTAAAAATACAATATCTAAGATAATACATCATTCCATGCTCTTAACACAGAAAGATATGAAAAGATACAGCTCCTCCTAATTTATGTCAAGGGTTATCTGTTTGCCACACATTGCTAGGAGAGGCTGGCTTTTTAAGCATTCAGGACTACACGTATATTATGAATCACATAATGTGTTAAATCTTCCATTCTTTCTCTTCTTTCCTTCACTGTTTCCCAACTGTTTGCTAACCTTGGTGTAAAGTCTGCATCCCAATATCATGAGCCCACATATTTTGTCTCTTTGTAGTTAGTGTTTTGGAGCTTAGAGATGGAAGGAATCCTGGAGATCATTTACTTTAATGGCTTAATTTTATTTATACACAAAGAAGAAGTGGAACTACTTAACCAGAGGGAACACAGAGAGTTATATATATGGGCTTTGGCCATCAACAACCTTGGATCAAAACTGCCTCCACTACTTGCTCGATTGTGACTATCAAATTTCTCATTACACGGGGGAAATTTAATATATCATCCAAACAGGGACACTCTTGAGGGGAAAATGGGGACACAAATAATAAGTATGCTGTGACAATAAGGATAAAGCAGGGCTATTACTGACAAACTAGACTTATAGTCACTTGTCTTGTGAGAGTGATAGCAATATCATTGGGTAGACGTGAGGACTAAACGAAACAATGTATGTAAAGCACCAAGCAATCAAATCAATGGTAAGTATTATTGTTGTTATTAAGTGATTGGCCCATGGTCAGCCCAAATGTTTGTAATAGAGCCAGGAGTGGAAAACACAAAGTAACATTCTTTCCACTATACTACATTGTTACTTTAAACAGAGTAGATTAAGTAGGGGACTAATAAGAAGCAGAGTACTAACATATCATTATATTAGTACTCCTCATTAATCTACTTAATCTGTTTTGCTTACACTCACATGCATATTCAAGTCTCCAATTAGGTTAGATCTGCTCAAAGGGTATAACCAGAGGTCTGATGTGTTTATCTTCATTCCTCCCTTTACCATTTTCTTTGCAAAGTGCCTAGTATAACGTGCATAAAATAGGTATTTATGAAAACAGGTGATTTTGTTCTTCTTGCTCTATTCCACTGCGTGGTTTTTTTTTTTTTTTTGAGAATTGCAAATGAGCATCCAGTTCCTGGCACAATAAATATCTGTTTAATGGATGTGGAATAAGAATCTCTTTAAAATGTATCTATTTGTATTGTGTCTCCACTTTGAAAAAAATATATAGCCATTCTCTTTTCCTACTTAAGCACTTTGAAGTGCATGTGTTTACTCCAAAGAGGCAAATCTTGTCATTTGAACTCCTTGATTTCCAACTGAACTTTCATAGCAATTCTTGGTTGCTCACCCCTCTCTAAAGTTGAAAATATGTCTTTGCAGAAGACAAAAGCAATGAAAATTCAAACTAGGAAATTCAGATGGGTTTTCAGGAAGCTAAAAAGAAAATTTTGTAAACTATGCCACATTGAAACTACAATGTCTGGAAATGGTCAGTGTGTATCATTTCATTATAAATTCAACTTAGCAATGATTAGCATCAACAGGCAAGATGTGTGCTTGGAGGCTAATTTACTCATGGGGTTGTGCACAGACAGTTCTCAACCCTCATTCTGATTTATCCTTTAGTTACATACCCAGAAGATCTGTATGCACATAAGACAATCTTCTTTGCTATTCATCTATGCATATTTGGAAATTTAAATTTCCAAAACAATTCACTGAAGGTGCTCTAACTTGGGAATTTTTGAAATTTCCATTTTATTAAAAAACAAAAGCAAAAAATCAACAATTTCATGGTTCTAAGGTTCATGACATGTACCACCAGTGTGCCTGTTCTCGTCAATATTTTAATTCTCCAACTTACAAACAGTAACATTTATAGTTTATCTAGTGTACTTCTCATGTACAGTCAACTTTCAATACTTCTGAGATTTATTATCCAGTTTGTGGATATAATTCAAGTCTTTGACTTCTCCATTTCCTTCAAGCAACCTGACTCTAGGGCATTTCTTCTCTAGAATCTCTGCTAGAGGGTGGCAGCGGAGGGTGAAGAAGATAAAACACATCAATCAATGTTTTTACTTTTAGCAGAACTGGTAAAGGATGGTGTTTAGGAAGATGTTGAAAAAGCTTAGCTAAAATGACACTTTTGAGTGATTTGAGGTTTTCACTGATTTTAAATATATCCATTTTTTAAGGCACTAAAGGTGACTATGGCTCTCTTATAAATTATCCCTGTTATCAATCCAGAGTAGGAATAATAATGAGTTTGATACACTGTATTACCATGTTGGATAGATAACTGGGAATTGACCTCAATATGCCAAGAGGTAACATGGATACATAACATTAGCCTTAATACTAGACTAGATTTATAGAAAAATATCTTTACTTCTTAAAGTTTTAGAAATACTTTAATTTCTTTTTAATAAACTGTTTAACATCTCCAGATTCAAGAATGGCTTTGAACTTCCAATCACAAGTTATTTCTAAAAGATCATAGAAATTGTGCTTTATGATCTAATTATCACATGTGCTAATCATATTAGTCACTATTATCAGATCACCTGCTTTGCTGAATTGAAGCATATCTCCCAAAGCCACACATTCAAACCCAAGTTTCAGGGGAAAGTTCAACAGCATTTTAATAAATGTCACTAAACATAATGTTTGTTTGTTTGCATGTTTTCCTTTCTGTGTTTATCTCCAAAGGCTATTTCTAAAGCTAGAGTGGTCTATTCATTAAGTATTATGACATGTTGAATATATTAAATTAATTATTAATGTTTAACTGGAGATAATATTTCAGTATGTTTGTTGTAAAGGGAAAGGTATCAGGGAGAGATTTAAACAATATATAATAAAGGCTACTTATAAGCATCATTCAAGGAATTAGTTTTTAAGAAAGTCTTCTTTCAGAAGACTGAAATGTAAATGTCCTAAAATTATGAATGGAAAAGTTCTGAAGCAAATTCATATGTTTTATTATACTTGTTTTACTACCAACACCTTGATAGTTTATTGCTTTAACATTAATAGAAAAAACTTCAACTCAAACATCTTTTACATTGTATCAGTAATATTAATTATCATAAAACTATGTAGCCACTTAATTACTTTTAAAAAAACAGTGACTTGGAACTTTCTCACTCTAAATTTAGTGAAAGAAAATAAGAAAACAACATTATCTGCAGGGTCCAAATTTAGAAAGTAAAAATGTGTATGCAAAGAAAAATAAAAATAGAAAGGAAATGTACAACTCTATTATGTAATATATTTAATAATGAATACTTTGAAACAGTTATTTGTATTTTTCCTAACTTTTCTAGAATAGTCATGTGTTAAGAAATAAGATTTTTCTTAATCATGAAAAGAATAAAATTACTAAAAATGTGCTAACAATCCTTTGTTCTTCAATAATCTAGAAAGTTCTTTTTTTAAGTACATTAATTGGAACAAGAAACTAGAATAAATGATCACTAACGTTTCTTCCTACATTAAAATTCTATTGTACAGTATATAACTTAATTAGGTCAATATTGGCTGTACATTAAAAAAAAGTATTTATTCTTTATAGGATTATAATTTTACCCAAATGTCTTGAGACACAGTTTATTAAAATTATTCTGTCTTTGAAAATTTTATTAGATGTTGGGGAAAGTAGTCCATATATGCCATTTGTAAATAAAATCGAAAGCTTGTACTTCCTCAATAAGGGAGCAGAGCCTCATTTTAATGCCAGGCAAATGGATTGATATTCTTTAGTTTATTACTTCCAGAGCAAAATATTTAAAAGAGATTATAGGAAAATATTTACCATTACCAACAATATAAAACACAGTATTGAGGGTTGACAATCTGACCTTTATGCATACATGTGTAATCTAAAAAGCAAAGAAAGAATGCTTTTGAAGAGTGGGTAAGTATGTTTTATAAAATTAAATATTCAACATTTCAAAATATTCAACTGGAACAAGATCAGTTTTATCTTCTTTATAAGCTCAAAAAGAAATAGAAGTGAGAAAGTCGTAGCTAGAAGAAAATGGGGAGTAAAGTTCTAATTTTTTTAAATTAAATTAAAATGTTAAAATATTATCAAATATTGATGATAGATTTTTTTTTTTACAGAATACCCTTTAAAAACAAGCTAATTAAGATCAGATTTGTCAAATATTTAGTGTCAGCCTCCACGGTACATGTTAATTCCTGAATTTTTTCTATGTTTTCTAAAAAAAAAATCTTACCACAAAGACACCTGAAATTAATTAAAATAAATGTCCTTAGCCCATGGTCTAGAAAGCCCTCCTCATGGTCAAGATCATGATTTTAAAAGTTCTGTTCCCCACACAAAGCTTGCACCTGTCTCCATGAATGAATTCTATCAGTGATAATTGATAGACTTGAATACTGTTCAGGGAATCTCCTCACTGACAGCCTACAAACAATCCAAGTTAAGTAAAATCCAAATTTACAAATTTATATAGAGTGTTCTGGCAATGAGGCATTTTTGTTAATTGATTTTACCGATTAGCTCAGGGTGAATGAAAAGCTCTCACTTTTCTGTCCCTGTAATTTAAGTTTATCTTTAAAATGTTTTAGTTTCTCTCTCTACTTTAAGCATCCTGAAGGGCTGCATAATGGAATATATCTCTAATGGTAAGAATCTTACAGTACCCAGCAGTCATGATTCTAAACATGAATGCTGATTGTACCTGAAGGAAAATGTAGAGGCTGAAGAAGTTAGAGATGAGAACGAATGCATATGCACTGTCGGCCATACTAGATATGTGTGTGTTTGTTTTTCTCTTTGCAAGGGCATTTAAAAATGTGAACTTGTTCTATTGTTATTTGCCAACACAGTTCTTTAGAGCAGAGTTTGCACTTGGCCAAAGCACTCCTAGCTCCAAGCAATCATCAACAAGAAAAATAAAATCCGTTTAATGAATGTTTGGAGAAGTTGGGTTCTTAGTTGGCGTTTCACTGTTCTTGGCTTTCAGAATGAACACTTTAGAGTTCGAGTGTTGATAGAAGTTTTCAGTAGGAACACTTAACCATGGCAGTGTTATCAGTGAGTTTGCTGTCTTTACCTTAAACCTATACAATTCCCATGCCTTCCTAAAAAAACAGCATCTTCAACTTTCACAGGGCAGTCTAAGATTTCATTCCTAAATCACTGGCGCTCTGAGGGAGGTCATGTCTTTATGCATGTCACCACTGGATACTCTTGCACTGTTGTTCTAACACCTAGTGAGCTGCAGAGTTTCCCCCACAGCATTCCACATGTGCAAGAGAGTATATTTTTCTTAGTTCGTAAATGCTTGGCAGAACTCTGATTCCCAGGGTAGTTGGGCTATGTTGTTCTGAATTTTCATCACCAATCAGATTACTTACTTTCAGGCCATTAAAAGTTACAAAAAAGAATTTGGGAAACTTATATTTAATAGGGCTCTAGGGAGAAATGGCAGGATGGGAGGTGAAAAGAGGAGGAGAGGCCAATGACCTCCAAAGACCTGTAGGTAGAGAGTTCTGATTCTAGCATGGTGTTAGTAATACAATTACTGGTAGTAACACACATTTTCATGTAACCATGCTGAATGTTGGCCTTTATGTTAAATAATCATCTTTATATATATATATATATATGTATAAATTACATCATATATCACTACCTGTCTTGTCAAAAAATTACTAAGAATACATTTTAAATTTCACATCTTTAATCAACACACCTAGCCAAATTTCCTTTCTGTCAAACCTGCTGACTATTCATTGCTTTATTTTGCAAATTTGGATCCTTCTAGTGATTCCTTCTTATAGTGGAGCTACGATGGCCTTTGTCTATTCATTTTCTCTTCCTTTTATTGATCAATTATTTTGGCACACATTATTAACAGCATTCAATTCTGAGATTACGCAAGTTGAAAAATCGGTGTACTTATCCTAGAGAAGTCGTTAGTCTGCTCAAAGAGAACGACTCTTTCAATAAGCAGCTATTACGGCCACAGAGGAGATTCTCTAGTTGTGACAACTGCAGCCCAGAGAAGAATCAAAGACGGGATCATCTTTGTGGAGGATCAGGCAGGGTGGAGCACAATGGAGAAGAAGTGGGGTGGGAGGTTGGCAAGAGTACGCATCGACCCACGATGGCAAATCGTGGCCCTACACAAAAGAAGCGCATTCCAATAACAACATCCCATAATCCACTTACAATATTTCTATATCCTATTTTTTGAAAATAAGAAATGAGCAATATGTTCCCTTTTAGGAAATATGTTCTTTCTTACCCAGTGGCTTTAATTTCACCCATTATAGTGGCTTTCAACAACTTAATTTGTAATGCCCTTTGCCAACTGTTTGAGAAGTAACAAAACTACAGATTCAGCTATATGTGATTAACAGGATAATTTTACCTCATAGATATACAACATTTGGGATTCATTGTTATGGACCTATTTTTAAGAGCTAACCATGATTCTAATAACAATTTAACCTTAGTAAAATGGATCTGAAGCTTTGCTAGGTCCAAAGAATGTTTCATCTATTTGGGATTTCTTGTTCATGAGTAATTCAGTGATTACTATGTTTTACTCTTTCATCAGGAGACATAAAACATTATTAATATTAAACTAAGTATGGTAAGTCATGTTTTTATTTAATGAGGAAACACCCCAACCTATGTGCTATGTTATGTCTCTTCTGCTCCTTCAGCGCCTAACTCAAATTTGATGTGCTTCCCTGAGACTTTCGTTAGACTGCCGACAAAATTAATTGCTCTTTCATCTTGTCATCCCACATCACTCTGATAATTCTGTTATATTTTTATGAGAGACAACAAATATAATGGTTAAGTGCATGGACTCTTGAAACACACTACCTGATTTTGAATTCTGGTTCTGCCTTTCAGTACTTGTGTTATGTTGGGCAAGTTTCATCACCATTTTGTGCCTCCATTTCCTTATCTATAAAATGGGGATCATAGAAGTACCTAACTAATAAGGTCCTGAGGATTAGATGAGTGAATAGATAAAAGATATAAGGTTGTCTGGCATATAGCAAGTACTATGTGAGTGTGTGCTATTTTTATCTATCTATTTATGTATCTATGTCTCTATCTGTCTATCCCTTTCATACAGTTGTTCAAGTGTGAATCTCCCTCAGTAGCACAATTTTTACTTAATCATGAGAACATGTCACTTGTTTTTGTACCCCAAACCTTTCAGATTCTCTTAAAAATTGTTTAACATATGGCATTTAATAAATGTTGACTGATGTAACATTGGAATCCAAGGAGACCCATGAGTGGGCTTCAGGAATTCCACAATTTGAAATTGCTCATGTGCAAATTTCTTCTGAGGCAAGTATTTATATTATTCATAAAATTCTTAAAGTTATGTAACAAAAATAGTAAAGAAAGAATCTTCTAACTTCCACAAAAATTTTAACATCTCCAAGTCTATTTGGAATGTGTAATCTGAAGTGTGTATAAGAACTTACCAGAAAACCCAAAGTAATGTGGTGTCTTCATTATTTCTTTTGTTTGTCTTAATTTATCTACAAGTAATTTTTGAAATTAGAATTTATACACACACATACACATACATGAGCTAACTAAAAGCTGTGGTGGTGTTAGTGAAACAGAATATTTGGTTTATGTTTTTGAGAGACGAACGATATTTTTGTAAAAATCAAAGGAATCAAATGAACTGTCTAAATTAAGGAATAAACCCTTAAGTCACTTCTGAATACATTCATGGTAATGAGATGCACAAATTAAAAGCTTTCATTGATGTCTTCAGCACCAGTAGCACAGATTAATGGTGTTTAAGACTAGATCATGAGAATGATAACAGGATGGTTGCCAGAGTGGAACACCGGTTGCAAAGCTATGTTTCAATCAAAGAGAAATTTCTCAAAACAGAGGTTTGAAGCCCTCCCTTCTATAAACTCAGTAGTTAGGATTCCAACAGTAAGATTGAGATTGCACTGATCCTTGCACTGGTTTTAAGTAGCCTTGATAAAAACAAAAAACGAAGAGTTAATACTTGGCTCAGTGCCTGAATTGCTACAAACCAAACCACACCAAACCAAACTGAATCTGTATGTATCTATTCTGCAGTAATTTTCATAGTATTTGTGTGTGTGTGTGTGTGTGTGTGTATGAGAAGAGAGAAACAGAGGCAGAGACAGAGAGGAAAAGAGAGAGTAAGCAAGCTTAGAATCTCACACAGAAGCTCTAGAGATCACTGAATAATATACAAAACTCTTTCTTCATTATTGGAAAAGAGATCCTCACCAGCCAATCCTTACTGTTATAAGTCTTTCAGAAATTTATCAAATCATTGATACTTGAATTACTTTCTACATCCAATAATATTATTTGTCAAAAGAAGACCTAAAATAGGTTTTTATAGTTCCAAAACACCACCATAACCACAACCACAACCACTGCCACCACTAAACAACGAATGAATGAAAACAACCCACCCCCTCCACCAGCAACCTCTTCTCCCACATTAAGTACCGGATATTATGCAAATATCGTGTTAGTCACTTTGGGCCAAAATATTCAAAGGAGGAAAAAAAGCAATGATTAAAGAAACAAGCCCTCTTATCTTGCATAATATTTTGAAACAGGAAAAAACAAAACATTAAACTTTTCACATGGGTTTACAGGAAACCATAGAAGACAAAAGAACAAATGAACGTAAATGTGGTACTTGCTTCAAATATCACACAACATCACTGAGGAAAGAAACCTGAAGTTGCTGTGGGCACACATGAAATGTGAACATAAGCAGAAGAGACTCAAGACTCATTTTGTAAATGCTTGTTAGAGTTAAGAATTCCAACTATTGTTAAATAAATATAATCTAATAATTTTAGAAATGACATATAAAATGTTATCTTCTAATAATGTAATTTCTTCATAAATGCCTGTACGCCACACCAAATTTCTTAAACTATTCTATAAGATATCTCAACCAAATCGAATAATTACAAAATCTATAAGTATTTACACATAACCAGTATGACTTTTGACCCAACAGTCTTTCTGAAGTGAGTTGGAGAAACAAAAGCAAGGTATATTTATATTGTATATATATATGTTTATACAAGTGTATGTATATGTATAAATTTATACTAGACTCTTAAGTAATTAATTTATGAAATTCATTTTTTACTTTTGATGAACTAAAAATAATGAAGGAAAAAACATAGGCTAAACATATCTGGGGGAACTTGTTATCTTTGCACATGTCTTATTTGTTGTTTAAGTTTTGTGTTATTATTCCTTGGGATTCATATAGTTTGCCTTTTTGGTGCATAAAATAATGTAGTTCTTTTGCACCCAATAAGAAATGTTTTGTTTAAGGCTTACTCCCTATTTACCTATTACTGCCCCCCCAAATAAGAGTTCTAATGTCCCATCATGATGGCGTACTCCAGAGGAAATGAGCATGGAATTTACAAAATGACTGATACAGATTCCAGTCCAGGGCTTACCTTACAAGCATTTAAATATTGAGCAGATAACACAACCTCCCTTACATTGAATTTCTGGGAAATAAAGGAATAAAATGTAACAACAACAACAGTAATAATGAAAATAATAATAAGCCTACTTTTTCTGAAAGATTGTTATATTATATGGAATAGTCTTTGCAAAGTGCCGGGTAGAGTACTTTGCCCCCAATATGGTCTCAGTGTATCACAATCATCATTTTACTGACAATAAATTAACATAGCATGAATAAATAGTGTGCTCTATCTATGGAACAAATATCTGCCTTACTTACTGCAAATTCAACCAGCAATTATATTGGAAATTTTGCAAGTTTGGATGAGAAAGTTGCCCAAACTAATGTCTGTTTAAAATCAATTGCTCTATGTTACATAATTACCTTCTCAAAATGATTATTTTTTAATAAATTAAGGGATTTAAAATTTATGCTATACATTTGAATGATCTTAAAATCCACTTTCAAGCTCAAAGGTTTGTCTGCTTTTGGTTCTTCTAAGAAAAAGCAGAAAATAAATTTTACATAATTTACCAATTTCAGGAAATTGGCATAATATTTATGGTATTTACAATCTTTCTCTGATGTGGTCTATAGTTCATAGAACCACAATTCAGGATAAAGAAGAGATAAAATATGATCAGTGAATACTATTTGAAGAGCATGAGTATCACTGAATTAGATTATGGTAATGAATGGAACAATATACTATGAACATAGTCATAAGATGCTCTCTAACATAGTATGCAAATATGGAAATTGCATTTGATTTAGAACCAAATTCTGCCATTTTTATAATTTACTACCACCAGTGTTCATTTTGCATGAATGTCTGTGCAGTATTTTTTATTGTTTTTTTTATTTTTTTGCTCCCTTGCTGAGCAGTAGGAAGTCTGGATGTGTCACTGTTCATTTATGCAATAAAGAAAATATTAATCCAATATTTAGCTATTTTTTTCCCAGTTGACTGTATTTTAATCCAACCCATTGTTAATCATAATTCATTAACTACTGTCATAATGTAGTAGTGAACTAAACAGTCATTGGAAACTGGAGAATCTATCTGGATGAAATTGGACTGAACAGACAGCGACTTTAAAGCTTTATTTTTCTAATTTAAATTAAGTGAGTAGTCCTAAATCCTACAGGAAAATGTTGTCTCCCTTACTTTTGCCTGCACCTATGACTAGGTGTTCCCAAGTTCTCTTGACTGAATTAAACCCCTTCAATGACTCATATATTTTCTGATTCCTTTCAGTTTCTGCCTTACTTTGGGGACTCATTCTCTCTCATCGATATTATTATTTTACCATCCAAAGTGGTCCTGGTGCCTTCAAGCCCATTGTTTCTTCATCTGTACTAGAACCCTCATTCTAACATCAAATCTGATCATGCCTCTTCTCTGCTTAAAATCTTCAATGAGTCCCACTGAACCACAGACAAATTCCAAATTTCTCTGTAACATACTCTCATTTTTTTATTTCATTTCCTGCAATTCTTCCTGCTGAAGCTGACCTTTCAATTATAACATGGAATAATGTTCTCTAACGACTCCCTTTCTCTTATCTCCAGGTGGCAATGTGTGTGTGATTCTTTGGTACTCAACTGAGACATCATTTACACCAGGGATTCTTCTGAGACATTCCGTATCTCTTTGCTTCCATCACAGCCAAAGTGTATTAATCTTACAATTTTTATCACACTGCACTATAGTTTATTTGGTACATTTCTAATTGCCTCATTAAGTATTCTGCTTTACAAAGGTTTTCCTAAAGAATGTACACCTGGACTTAAAGGTTACCTTATTACCTTACTATGTGCATAAAGACATAGAAAAGTATGAAGATTAATTATATATATTTATAACTTATATATATATATAACTTTCTTATCAGTTAAATACCTCAAAAAGGTCTAAACCTATATCTCTTGAAATAGGTTGTAAGTATTACATTTTTATTTGTTCACCTTTCAATAAACTCCCCTTCTCTGACCTCAGGTCAATAAATTATAATATCTACAGTCCTTTTAATTTTCAAAATTACCTTCGAATTATTTATTTAGTTAGACCCTATAATATGGCTGTAAAAAAAAAAGGTGGCTGACAAATTGCAGTACAGTGAATCCAAACCTATTTTTAGATGTTTCAAATTAATGCTGTTTGTGACAAACCTACAGTGGTTTATTTTATAAACCTTCCTAATAATACATGAAGCATGAATTAGAGATATGGAGGCATATTAAAAAAGCAACAACAAAAATAATACACCAACATGTATGAGAAAAGTGAAATGAAATGGAGGTTGCAAAAAGAAATACATAAAGAAAAGACATAGAGAGCAAATGGAAAGTCCTGAAAGATAAATTAATGTATGCCCAAAGGCAATGAATGCCATTTAGTAATAAATATACTGGAAATAAAAATGGAGCCAATTAGTATGAACAAGAAAATGCAAAAATAACCAGGAATAAAGAAGAGCAATATGCAGTATAAGTTGCATGAGATTCAGAACAGGATGTGGAAGATTGTAAAATGAAGTGAAGAGAGTACAAAATGATAAGCAAAAAAAAGGTGGCAAATAAAAGGAAAATTGTGACCATGATAAAGATAAATACAGTGACATTTTTCAACTGTAGAAAGGGTAAGAGGTCAGACCCTCGAAAAGATAGAGGAGATAATTTATTGACAGCAAAGGTAGAGGAGCTGATAAAACAAAATTAATTTTTTTTCTGCCTCAGTGTCCACAAATAGTGGAGAGGCTAACGTGGCAAACATAGACATACATTTCCCAGGAGATAGAAAAAAAATGCTGAAGGAAATTAAGATTGCTATGGAATGTCTAATCTAAATCTAAAGCATTTTTTTCTTCTACATTTTGTTCTATTTGAAAACAAAAGGTAAAACTAAAAAATATTAATATTGCTTCTTGGCTACAATAAGCATTTGCAAGGTGTTTGCAAGTACCATGAACATGCCTATTACATGAAGAACATAAATAACACTTTAAAAAATATCTTTAAGAGAAATTCAGTAAACACTGGGCCTGCAGAGCAGAGTTAAAAGAAGTTGCTGAAGACAGAAATATTTAGGTCATGCTTTATGTGTTTTATTTTAATTTTCAGGCAGAACAAATAAATTACATAACAAGAATTTTTTCAGTTGGGAGTTTTTTGAAAAGATTTTAAATTTTAAGTTTGTCTGAATTTCCATAAGTCTATTTGAAGAATCTTCAAATAATAAACTGAAATATAAAGATTTCACTTTTATGGCATTATTCTAAACATTAATGAAACTCTCTAAAGAAAATTTATAAGAAAAAAAGTATTATTCTGAAATGCATAATTTTTGATGTTTTAAGTTTATTATCAACACTATAACTTGGACCTTATGGTAAAGATTATTTTTCTTGTGAAACATTTATTAAATATGCAAATTACTGTTATTACAGATTTGTGATCTCAAATTCTATTACACAGGCATAATAGAAACTGAACTGAGATCTAAATTTCATATATACATATATGAAATTTCTGAGTTCCAAATGTTATATATGTATCAAATTTCTCATATATATTTTCTAATAGTTATAAAAAGGTAATAGACTTCAGGTAGTTTGAATGATATAAATTTGTTAACTAGAAATTAAGAAAGTTCATATTGCTAGTTGACCTAGCAAATTACATGCTTTGCAAAGTTCTAGACATAATTTTATATATTTTCCACAATCTAAATTATTTTTAATAGTTTTACATAAAAAAGAACTATTCAGAAAAACTGATTCAACATGTATATATACAGGATCTGTTGCCTGAAAAAATATTGTATTGGATGTTGTGAGAATACACAATAGGAATTGGAGCTTAACACACAATAAGGACAAGAACATCCATCTGCACTACTGTAATCAAGGTGGAGAGTGAAAATCACCATAAAAGAGGTTCAGATAAAATGCACAGGGAATTTAAAAGAGAGATTTGTAACAATCAGCCTTTCATTCAATTGGTCATTCAAAAATATTTCAGAATATTCAAAGATGGATAAAAAGCAGACAGATGGAAATGTGGAATGAGGAACTTTCCAGAAGAAGGAATCAGGAAATCCAAAACAAGGAGGTGTAAGAAAACTAACACTTATTAAGTGCCTGGTGTGTGCCTGACATTTTGTACACCTTCTGTTATTGATCCTTAGAACATCTGCCTATTAACGGCAAAATACAGTTGTGATTGTGACTCCACAGAGTAAGTTCTTTAACAGAGGGTATGGTTATTCCCATTTTATATATAAAGCAATTTAGAATTTAAAAATCACCCCAGATCCTTGAAGTCCTAAATGAGGAGCCAAGATTCAATTCCAGGAAGTTCTATCTTTATAATCCAGGCTCTTTCTATCAATTTCTTGTTGGTGTACACAGGAAAAATAAGAGGGATCAGGATGGATGTGAAGGCTGGTGCAGATCATGACACATCATTCCTGAGTGCTTAAAATGCACAGTGTGCTCAGCAACTGTGGCAGTCTCCAGAAGTGTGTAGGTGTCAGCACTTTCCACGTAAAAACTACTGACCAGAAAGTAAGCAACAGAAAGCTGAATCAAGAATCTAGGGATTTTAATCAGAAAATTTTTAATCTGTTAGATTTCTACAAGATCTAAAGTAACAGAATCTTGGGCCTAATGTTTGGGAATCCTTGTCCAAAGCATTTGCTGAGTGCTCACTCTATCCTAATAGATGCTCTGGTTGGCATCTCACTGACATTCTGCCTTAAGGCTGGGGTAGAACAGAAGCCAAAGATGGAAAAGGAAGTGGTCACAAGGCAACACAAAATGTAGGAGTTAGATGTCATAGGGTTTTAACAAAAATTGGAAGCTAAATTGTCTTTTACACCACAGAGAACTTTAGAACATTGATTCTCCTTATTCTGGCATGCCATACCCTCTGTGATAGAAGGCCCACAGAATACAAGCCTACCCTGACTTCCCACTCCCCTTCTGGGCTCCCAGTGCCTCACTGGAATGAAACTACTTATTTAAACTAGTGCACATTCCCCATGATAGTTCTTTTTTATACTTTGCTCAAATTGTTCTTTTTCCCTTGAACTCCCTGTCTTCTTTTCTGTCTCCCTTTCATCCGTCTTTCATTCCTTCCTTTCTTCCTTCCATCCTTCCTCACTTTCTTTCCCCTTTTCCTTCTTTTTCTCCTTCTCTTTCTCCTCTTCCTTGTCCTCCTCCTCCTCCTTCTGCTGCTGTATGCACATGGTGAATTTGTGTACCCTTTAAATACAAGCTTTCTTGATATTGTAATACATAATACTCACTGATCCATTTAAAAATTAAATAATAATTTAATAATAAGGGCATAATTTCTCCCTCTTCTGAAGTTTCTTAGCACTTATTTGGTACTTAGAACATCTTCGACATAATTGCCCTGCCCATAGGACAAATATTACGCTTATGTTTTATACCTTTTATTATAATTCAAGTTTTGTAAAAAGTTCTTAATAAATATTTCCTGAATAAATAAGTGGTGAAGTGGGTTTTGACCTAAATCATTCCTGCGGCAGAACGAAATAATTTCCAAGTATAAAAGTTCAAGTTAAGAAAACATGAGTTTTCCATAATAGCACAAGAAGATTAAGGTGGATCTGTGTCTAAAATATACCAAGTAATCTTACCATAGGCTAATGTTAACCAGGAACTGCTCATTAGTGTTTCTGAGATTAGAGAGAACATTATTCAGAAGTCTGTTAGTAGACCTTACTTTGTAAGGTCATTCTCTACTTTAGCAATCTATTTTTTTGATGCTTGCTCATTGATACCACCAGTCTCTCTAAAATTTGAGACAAAAGACATGGTAACTTCTATTCTCCATTGATTAGTAACAACTCTTACATTCATGATGTTCCAAATTTCACTCATTCAAACTGAATTTTCCTTGTGGCCACTATTCATTTATCTAACATGTATTCATTGGGTTTCTACTGTTTGGTATTCAGTTTTAGGTGCTGGAGATAGTTCAGTGAACAAGACAGGAAAGTCTTATGCTCTGATGAAGTCATTTTGGTGAGTTTGAAGAAGATATACAAAAAATTGATTTGTAAACAAACAGAAATATATGATAACAATAGGTGTTTTGTAGAGTATTTAAATAGTACAATGTGATACTAAATGTCTAAGTGGCTACTTTTAGAAGTGGCAGTTAGAAAAAGCCTTGGAAAGTAGATGAAATTAATGACAGAGAGAAGAAAACAGAGAAGATGAAGATTGAGAGTGAGAATATTCTAGATAGAGGAAACAGCAGGGGCACAATCTGTAGGGCAAAGCTGAGTTAACAAGAAAATAAATAACAGTATTGGCTGAAGCAAAAGTATAAAGAGAAGGATAGGATGAGACAGAACTAGTGCATCTGGAAGAGGCTGAACTACACAGGGTGCATTAAGTCAACATGAGATATCAACACTTTATTGTAAATAGAATGAAAATTATTGTAAAGCTTTAAAGAGATAAAAGGCATGATTTCATTTACATGATTAAAAGATTGCTCTGGCTGCTGATGAAGCATGGATGATAAGAGGGTTAGAAAAGAAGTGTGGCAACCAACTAGAAGATTATTAAAGTTTTCAGAGAATGATGATGGTGACTTGGACCAGGGTAGTTTAACAGAGATAAAAAAAAGTAGATGCATTCAGGTTGCTTTGATGTAGGGCCAAGAGGTCATACTGATGATTTCATACACTGGGTTGGGTTTACCCATGTTCAGATTTTTACCATGAACAACTAAGTGGTTGGAGAGGTCTGTTTATCATTAGGGAAAAATCCAAGAAAGAAATAGATTTTGAGCGATGAGTAAAATAAGTATTCTTGTTTTGTTTTGTTGGTTTAGGATACATATTAAACATCCAAATGGAGACATCAAAGAGGCAATCGGATGCACAGGTCTGGAGTTCTGTCGTCAAGGCTAGATGTAGGGATTTGAATGTACCTGTCATGGAGGTAATAATTTCAAACCATGATCCTGAATGAGATCAACTAGACAACTGTAGACATTAAGGATATACAGAGGTCAAAGACAGAGCCCTGAGTAACTGCACAAGTAAGAGATGGCAAGGATCAGGTAGAAAACTAAGATAAAAGGATGTTGGCTGAGAATATGATGCCAAATAAGCTATGCGAAGAAAATATTCAGAAACAGAGGTCAACTGTGCCAAACACTGCGTTTCGCCACACAATAGCCTAGGCCTTGAAGTACAAAGAGGAATATAACCTAATTCCTGAACCTAAAGTACATACTCAAATTGAGTTGACAGAGAAGCAAACAGATAATTTCACTCAATGTATAAGTGTGATAGTTCAGGGTATTATGAGAGCATATAAGAAGGACATGTCCACCGAGACTTTGAGGAGAGCAATTAGGAATGATCTTGTGGAGGACATGTCACCTACAGAGAAGGTATGAAAGAGTTAGATGGGAGAAAAATTATGAGATGTGGCTACATAGAAGAGTATTCTTGGTAAACAGAATAGTTGTGGAAAGCCAACAAAAGGAGAAAGTGCAAAGTTCAATAATTGTAGGTATGTTTTCAGGATGGATAGAACTTAGATGCAGCATTATGTCCAGAATATACAAACAGCTCATACAACTCAATAACAAAAACCAAAAACTCAATGAAAATGAGGAGAAGATCCAAACAGACATTTCTCCAATGAAGACATACAAATGGCCAAAAGGCACATGAAAAGATGCTCAATATCACTAATTATCAGAGAAATTCAATTTAAAACCACAAAGAGGTATAACCTCACACCGATCAGAATAGCCATCATTAAAAAGTCCACAAATGATAAATGCTGGAAAGGGTATGGAGAAAAGGGAACCCTCCTACACTGCTGGTGAGACTGTAAATTGGTGCAGCCACTATGGATAATAGTATGGAAGTTCTTTAAAAAACTAAAAATACACTTACTCTATGATCGAGCAATTCCACTCCTGGGCATATATCCAGAGAAAACTCCAATTCCAAAGGAAACATGCACCCCAATGTTCATAGCAGCACTATTTACAATAGCAAGACGTGGAAGCAACTTAATTGCCCATCAACAGATGAATGGATAAAGATATTATATATATATTACACAATAGACTATTACTCAGCTATAAAAAAGAATGAAATACTGCCATGTTCAGCAACATGGATGGACCTAGAGATTATCATATTAAATGAAGTAAGTCAAAGAAAGGCAAAATATCATATAACACTTATATATGGACTCTAACAAAAATTATGCAAATGAACTTATTTACAAAACAGAAAAAGACTCACAGACATAGAAAACAAATTTACAGTTACCAGGGTGGAAAAGGGGGAAGGAGGGATAAATTGGGAGTTTGGGATGGACAGATACAAACTACTATGTACAGAATAGATAAACAAGATCCTACTGTATACCACAGGGAACTTTATTCAATAGCTTGTAGTAATCTGTATTGGAGAAGAATACATATATATGTATTATTCAGATATATATATCTGAATAACTATGCTGTACACCAGAAACTAATACAACATTGTAAATCAACTATACTTCAATTAAAAGAAAAAGATGCAGCATATAAGGCTAAAGAGGTAAGCAGAAGCCAAGGCCTGGAGAGCTTTGAAAGTTACAGTAATGATTTTGAAATTTTTTCCTAAATGTTATGGAGAGTCACAGAGGAATTATAAAAAGTGGACAACTAGGAAAGCAGCTTGCATTTTAGAATAATTTTTCTGGCAGCCAGCTGCAGGAATATGGCTTAAAGTGAGTTAAGAAGACTACTATGAATATTGTTTCAGAATCTGTGGTAGAAATTCCATCAAGAAATGATGAGTCACTGAATGAAAGAAGAGGAAGTAAACTTTTAAAAAGTCTTACCTAAGTCCATCAAATTTCATGTATCTTATAAGAGATCATAAATAGTAAAGATGGATACAATTTATAATTAAGATAGAGGGCAAGTTTGAGCCAGAAAAAGGAGCCCCTTAGTTTGGAATTTGGTCAGCAAGAACTGGTAAATAATTCCAGACAGATGTCAACACAGAATCTTCCATAACCATTAAGATCAAGATCTATGCTTTATGCTTCATCCAAGAAATGTAAATTCTGACAATGCAGTCATTTCCAATTCTATAATAGATCTTTTTCAGTAAGAGTCCTATTCTCTTTCAAGGAAATACAAAGGTCTCTCAATTAATAATGTTTGTGATAATGATGATGGATAATATAATAATTAATTAGATAAGGATTGGCATATGCTTCTCTGCAGCTTAATAGGTGACATATCAAAGTGCTGAAGATTCAACTAGAGCTCAGAAGCCACCTCCAAGGATTTTGATAAATTGGAATTTCTAATTCAATCTGCAGTACCTTTTTTGCTTCTGTAGCTCACTTTTGCTACTCGTTATCTCTCTACTATCCATAGATATAATTCCTCTCTGCAATTCTGGTGCCTTAGAGTTCACCAAAATGTGGGACTCATGCAGGGTACATGGCAATGTCATTTCTCATGGGATTGTCCTAAGACATGGGAGATGTTACAAAATTTTGCTTGGAGGCATATATTTGAAATATTTTCCATTGTTAATGTCTCAATTTAATTTGGCCAAAATGTGTTTCAAATTATGTATCAAAAATTGTGCAATGAAAAATTTTAAATATAAAACATTAAGAATCCATATAAATGTTTATCCCATGAACTGGCTTAAAGTATTGCCTGAACCACTTAGTTGGTAATTAATTATACATTTCCTTCCCAGAGATGTCATCTGTACTGTGCTACTGACTAGTACTGAACTCTTGTCTTATTTAACTCTACAGTTTGTCTCTCCAGCTTTAGTCACAAAATGTTTTGTAGGTGATCAACATGCTAGAAATCATTGGGCAAATGCTATAATGGTATGGATGAGAAAACGGAGGTCCAGAAATGTAGATACTTTTTATGTTTCTGTTCTCTGCAAGTGGTAGAGCTGGAATGCAAACTCAGGTCTCTTGTTTTCAAGTCCAATGTCTTTGTTTAAAACTCCTGCAGGGAGAGACTGTCTTCTACCTCTTTGTATCACCTTTAGTTCTTAGTAAAATATCTTATAGCATTTGTTGATATGTTAGTTTTTAAATTGTTGTTGCCTGCAATGCACTAGACTAATCTTTTGATATTAGTAGAAATGTGATTTTATAGGAAAGTTGAATTGTTAAATTTGTTTTGTTTCTTTCTGTTCTTATCTGAAAATAGAAATTGCATTTAATCCATCTCTTCAGGCCTATTTGAAAGTCTATGAAATTATCACTCCCTCAAAAAAAAATAGATGAATGTAAATATAAGATATGTCTTCATTTTAGGTTTGAGGGCAAAGTGATGAACTATTCTATGTTGCCATTTTATAGTAAAACTTTCCTATCAAAATCACAAAAAATTTGCTGTAAATATCATTATATTTTGGAATTCACTTTTCCAGTGTAGGCTTATATAAAAGAAAAGTTAAAAATAGCATGCATATTATTATATGGATAAAAGCTACATATAATATTTATAAGATATTATTATTGAACTGTTCTGCTTCTACTTCTTCTTTTATAAATACTGACCTGCACATATTACATATCAAGGCACATTTCTTAAATTCTAAGGTAAGGCAGAGAAAGATAACTTCTACATTTTTTTATTGTTTTTTACATCCATTGTTGAAGAAAACAGTATTATCAGGAAAGGACCCATTGAGGGATGGAGGGCACTGGCAAGAAATGAATTCTGAAAGAGATTCACAAAGAGGAAACAGTAAGACATTTCCTAAGTATAAATAAGAATGCTAAATACTTTCCAAAAGAGAGGCAATGAAAAGAGGGGAGCAAAAGAGAATAATGAAAGGAGTTCATGATGGTCCCAAAATGGAGAGCTCAAGTTATTCATATATATGAGTAGAGTATTGGTAGCATTTTATCACCTTGGGAAATGTAGGTAATACAATGGACTAATGAAGCTATAAGAAATTTGTTCAAGTGAATGAATTTCAATACAAGTGTGCATAAGAATGATCTGCGAGGAGAAAGTCTTGCCTAAGAAAATAGGGGCCATGATAATTCAGTAGAAAAAACTGAGGCATTTTGTTATACCCACTAAGTAGACTACAACATGTTTTTAAAAAATATTTGTGACATAGTACCAATCATAATCAGAAGATTTTGCTTGTTCATATATCATTATTATGTAAATAGTACATGTTTAAGTCAATCCAACCCTAATAAAATATGTTGCCATCTTATATATATTTTGTTTTATATGAATACTCCCATGGTTTCAATTTACTGGATACGTATGAATTTTATCAGTTTTTTTTTTTTACATTAAACAGATGGCACTTACTATCCCTTTTATTATAAATGATTAGAATTTGGCTACCCACTCAATATTTTTATTTTGTCTTTCTAAGTTATAATGTCTGTGTTGGTGATTAACCCCATTCACACATAAAAAACATACATTTACATGAATAAGTATCATATTATATATATAGAAAAAAATTAACTATAATCATTTAATATTCCAAAAGAATAACTTATAGAAAGGAGCATATGTTAGTAGAGACATGGATGTTGCGTAGCTATGCATTTCTTTATAGAAGGTAAATATTTCATATATGTAGCATATTTAGAGGCATGTATGAAATATTTTCCTTCTATAAGGTCCAGGTTTGCAAAGAAAAAAAATGCCTTTTCTTATAAAATAAATGCTTCCTCTTTCCTGTTTATTTTACTTTATATACTTCCTCACAATCTCAAAAATGTAATTCATTTTAAATGTATTTTTTGCATAATGTCATATTAAATGTGGCTTTTCATTATTGGTTTTGATGATTTTTGAAGATTTTTGTATTTAGATGGCATACACATTTTCAATCATGTCTTAATTACTTTTAAAAATGCTGCACTGGCTTAGGGACAAGACAGATAACTTGTTAAGCATTTGAAATTTCTGAGCTGTTTTCTCAGTTCTGGCAGTCACTACCCAAGTCCAGATTGTAACCTCCTTTCTGCCTCCAAAGCCTGCCTTGGCTCCGTGTCCAGTGAGGGATTATGGATTTAGCAAGGAAGGTAAGTGTGACTACAAGCATTGGCTCACCATCTGCTCCCCAGCAGAGTATGGGCCAACCTGCATCGCCTGCAGCAAGACCAGGGCACTGTTCTCCAGCCAGCCCCTTTCCAACCTGGCTCAAGACACACATCACATTCAGTCAGATGATTAGGTCTAAGTAGTCCATATGTAACAGAATATTTTTCCTAAATACCAAAATGAAAACAAAATGAATGCCATTTTTTCATTCTCCTTACTCGATATATCAAGTTTTACACAAATAAATACTCTCTTAAGGTTTATGCAAATTATAGAAAAATAAAACTATGCATTATTTAGCAGTTCTCCTATTTCAAGATCTAACAGACTTTATTCACAGCATGTTTTTCCCTAGTTTATGCTGGCCTTCTTTTCTGATTCGACTTTTTAATTCATCTTTTTAAATTATTCCTTTTTAAATCATTATCTTATGTGTCTTCATAGATTTTCATGTATTAATCTATTATTAATTTTTACTATACTCAACTTAATGTTAAATTGTTTAAAGCTCTTTTAAGAGTAAACACTTGCTTATGTTTTAAAGATAGCTTGTACTCTAACATTTTGTGTATTTGATCCAGTAGCCTCATTCAAACTTAACTGTCAAATAAATTATAATTTTATTATGGGCATTTTATGCATAGGATAATCAAGCATTGAACAAGGAAGTTAACCTTTGAGTTCAAGAATCAAGATTATTTTTCAATTCTCAAGAATTAAGAGATTTCTAGCCGGCTACATTAACACATTTTATATTTTCTCGAGTTTATCAATGATATGCTATTACACACTTTTGTACTTTGTTTCAGGTCAAGTGGTTTTTTCTTTTTTAAAGATTTCCATAAATAGCAGAAAAACATTCAGTTGAAAGTAGCTTTCTGCTTCCTTTAGCCCTGTTGCTGATTTGAGCACACAGAGTGAACATGAAAATAAGCTGAACAAACATCTCACCCTTTTTACTTAAACTGTTGTCTGCCTGACTGCTGAATGCACACAGAAAACAATCTAAAATTGTATAACCCATAATACAGTATATTAAATTACAACATTGGTCAGTAATGGAAACTTATTCCCAGATATGAATTATTTACAGTCCATTTAAGTAATCCATATTCAGGTGTGGCAATGAAAAAAAAAGTGCAACATAAATCTTTAATGCTGACCGGTTGAGAGAGCAGAGCTGAGGATTACAGACATTTTAAAGAAAAAAACTAAACGAATTGATATAGCCTGTTCAGTGGCTTACTGCACCAGCGTGCTAATAAATTGACGGATGGCATGTCAGGGGTAGGAGTTGAAATCCCAGCATTTCTAATGAAGGCGGGATCTAATATCAGGGTACCAAAATAAGGAGTTTCTGAACCTGGTTGTCGCAGAAAACAGTCTGTGCATCTTTTTGTATATGCAAGTGTACAAAAGATCATATTTTAACAGGAAAATCCATGAATGATTCCTTTTTTTTTTTTAATTAACTCAGTTACTGCATTAGTAATTTCAGTGAGCCACATAGATGGGGTTATAAAACAGAAAGGGTTTATTAAAGGTAAGCCTTTCTTTTTCTTTTTCACGGAGTTGGGGCCAGTGCCTTATTTGCGGAAATAAACTTATCAAAGAAATCCTTTTAATCCTGTTTTACATTTCTATAGTGTCTAGAATAGTCAACAAACTTAAAGGGGGAAAAGAAGCAAAAGATTTCTGGAACATGTCACACTATTTTTTATACAGATTGTGCAAGTTGTTAGCTACTTCAAACTGAAGTACAAAAGATCATGGGTGGAGGGGGGCTTTCACGTGGCAATTCCTTTTGTTTCCTGGAGCAGTACCTATATTAATTCATCCTGCAAAGATCATTGCTCAAGAACTAAATTTTGCATATATTAGAAAGCAGAATTAGCATTGCACTGTGTACAACATTCCACGCTAACTTCTCTCCAAGCAACCATTAAAGGTCATGTTTTGACGACTGAATGGCATGTCGGCACCTTGGTCCCCTGGAGAGGCATTCCCCAGGTACATGCAAAAGGTTATTAAATTACCTTCCGAGCAACACTATCTCTTCGGATGAAAATAATTACAGGCTTTTAGAGGCATCAGAATGCTTTCTTTCTTTCTTTCTTTCCTTTTTTTTTTTTTAAAATAAGATGAAGATGCAGTACCTAATGACCATTTTTGTGTGTGAGTCATATAGCCTGTCAGCAGTGACAGGACAAATGAGCGTAATGGCATAGCTTAAAGGGGAAAGGTTCATTTTAAATAGTGACAAATAATATTTAAATGGCATTGTTGGAGACCCATCATGCTGGTAAAATGTAGTTTGTATCTCTTCTTCATCCTTTAATTTCATCACTGTCAAATGGCATTAGCTGTTAACATGCAACATCAGGTGCAGATATAATTTTTAACTGTTAAATGTGCCCATAACCAAACATAATGTATCTTGATTTTTCTTTTTTCTTTCTTTCTTTTTTTTTGTAGTATGGGTAACTCATTCCATAATTCAAAAAAAAAAAAATGCATCTAAGGGATTTGATTCTAAAAGACGGCCTTACTAGGTGGTTAAATAACAGCTTTAAAATGTTATCCCTTTAATGTTATTTCTTGTTGTCAAGGTTCAAAAATGGAAGTGCTTTAATTTTTAGGCTAAATGTTATTAGCAGATTGGTTGTATCATGGGGCAAGATCCCCGGATGTAGCAATTTAGTCAAAATAGTCATGGGTAAACCAATATAATGACATACATATCGTGTGTACCTGGAGTAAAAGCTGGGGAGCAGAAAATGGATTCTCTTTTAAAGCAAATGTGTAACTTCAAAACACATGCTATGGGTGAAGCACATTGCTGCAAAGTGATATTTTTCTCTTCTTTGTCTTGTTATGGAACTTGAACAAAGTTAACTGAAAGTCAATTCTATCTTTTAAATTTTCTTGAGATAATACAGTGCCATAATGAAAATACATGAAAGTAAGTAACTGTTGAGCTATCCCATGCACAGAATTGCAGTTCTAATTTCAAACTTTCATATAAAGCCTTCTAATTCTTAAATGTTTTTACACAGCTTCATCACATTTATTGCTACTTTATTTTCAGATCACTTAAGCCAAAACTGGAGACAGTTTAGGTACCTTTGAGTTGTTAAAAGTTATAGCCAATTTTCTGAAAAATTACACCAGCTAAAAACACAACATTAAATATTTACCCTGTTGGATGTTAAAAAACGCTTACAATGAAAAATGTTCACATATTGACTATTCAAAATGGCCTTCACTTTGAAATTGTGAAATGGAAGGGATTGCAGATGTACAAGAATAAATATAAAAACAAATGAGTTGACTTGAAGTGTTGCCGGCTTTCATAAACATGCTACTGCAATAACATGTGACATTAATATTTAATTACAAAAGCACTGCTGCAAAATCTTTGAAATTAATGTTTTGCAAAATTAACATTCAGTGCACAGAAGCAAAGTCGTTCCAGGCGCGACTGTGATTAACAATGCCATTCACTTTACATATTATATTAATATATTATTCAAGCTACGAATTAACACCTCCTAATTTAAATAAGGTGCTACATATCATGATGAGCTAAAATGCTTTTCTTAAAATGGCCCGTCTGATTTTAAGCAATCTGTGTTTATCATTTAATATTTTGTTATTGAATACTGTTCTCCGTAAAACTCCTTCTACTTTAATTTCAAGCCGAGGAGACCTCATTAGACTGGTGCCTTCCGTTTCTAGGACTGTTAAGCCATTTGAACCATATTTTGTTCGCTAGCTAAGCCAGCAGTGCTGAAATACCACTGTGTGTATGAGAGCGTTCCTAGGCAGCCATACTTCTATTTCAAGGTTCTAAGGGATCCTTTCAAGCAACGTGCTTCCTTGCTTTCAATGAGACACTTGCTTGCACACATAGAGCCACTATCCTTGTGTCACAGATTTCTACATTTTCACTCTGACTGAGGTAAGCACAGTTCTTTGGAAGCAGGAGCTGCAGTTTCCAAACTCTGTCTCCCATACTGAGCCTCAGAGTTCACCAGTTTTTTATGGAGGTGTGAAGACACTTGGAGATGATAGGAATTTCTTGCTTTAATCTATGAATGTGGGATAATTGTCATTCCCGTTAGGAATTCATTCATCAGGAAATAGTCCAGAGGGCCATTTATGTTTTACTGAAGCCAATGCAAATGAAGGGTTCTTATTTTAAGAAAAATAATGTCAAAGCAGATAAAATCCCACTGTGGAGAACATCATTTTAGAGCCTTAAATGCTTGCTCCATCACTACAACTTTGAGGCCACCAGACTTCAATGATGATTTGGTTATTGACATTCTTGAACTGAAAAATAATGACTGACACCCAAGGATATATTTATTTAGCAATAAGAATCTATCACTAAGACATCTCAGAATAAGTTTAGTGTATTTTAAAACAGTTTCTAAGTTATATTTCCTTAGCTTTGTGATCAGTCAACAAATATAAGGAAACAATGGAATTGGACTGCACCCATTTTATAATTTTAGATCCCTGGAATGGAAAGAAGCTTTAGGTCATTGCTTCAAGTTGAAGACTCAAGGGCAGTATTTCTGGATATCACTCCCATGTCATATAATTCCCACTCAGGTCCTTCATTTATATAACTGAATGAGGAACCACATTGAGATTCTCGAAAAATAGAAAGATCTTTAGAAATGCAAAACCACCTTTACATCATAAATTTAGTCTAAATCTAGGGTGTAGAGACAATAGGATGTTTATCTATTATCTGATGGGATATCAATACACTGTTGCACTTTCCTAGTTTGCTGAAAAAAGCAGCCAAAACTCTCTGTATCTCAACAAGTTTCTTTTAAAGACCCAGCCTCATCTTGGCCATGCCTTAATGTCAATCATTTCTTGCTCACACACCCTCTCATTTTTTAAAGTGTATGAGATAGCTATTCCCTTTTTGAAAAAGAACGTTTCTTTAAATTATTTTATAAAATTTTGTTCTGATTCAATGTTCTGTGTTATTTTAACTGTATAAAAAATCCTAAAGTTGAAAATCCATAGTATTTATTAAAGTAAAACTTGAACATAATGCTTTGGTGTTAATAATGAGGTAATGAAACTTTTGAAGATTGTCCACTCTTTAAGAAAGATTTATAACCAACTGGGTAACATATTTTAGATATTCAACTAGCAGATTCAGAGAATGTGGAAAAATTAGAATTTTCAAGATGATTCAGATTATTTATGAATAAATGATTTTCCAATCACTTTCATGAGAAACAATTCTTGAAACAATGTTTTTCGAAGTGAACTGGGTTGAACAACAGTTCTACAGCATATAATCCAAAGAGAAAAAGGGATTCCATAGTTATATGAAGTTTTTAAACATTGAGTTAGGCAAGGAAACATTTTTATGCAGGACTCCTCACATTCTTTTTTAATGTTATTATGTATTGTGACTCTCTATAAGGGTAATAGTGCAGACAAATTTTCTAAAGACTTATTTGGCCATGGGCAGTTTTTCCATAGAGCATCAGGAAGACCATAAGCCACATTTTAGAAAATACTCTAAAAAATAAAGCTAAATAATTTTAATGATTAAAATTAACCCTCAAATGCTTAGGTGTTTTGAAGAGAATCACATTTTAAAGGGCATTATTTTATTTCAACCACTCTAGAAAGTAAGAGGAGGCAAGACTATTAAATATCTATTAAATGCAACCCCAAAATATAATTTTCCAGTAGTAACTTCTTGAAAAGTTGACGATAATTCATAAAGAAAGCTCTTTGTATAAATGTTTCCCAAACTATAAATTTCTTTGGAAAATATACCATAAAATCCTGAAAACCACTAAGTATGTTAGAATATTCTATGTCAAAGGCAATGGAGAAAAAGCATTTAAAATTCTACAACACAATATGCATCAAAAACACAAAGAACTGCAATGTTGGTTGAAAGGTGGGGACAAACAAGATTATTTAGGGTGAAACTTTGTCTTAATTCTTGATGAATGATGTCAGTTTCTAACAATTTTGTCTAAGGTAATGAATTCTAGGAAACCCACATCTTGTGAATAAATAAATGCTATAAATAGTGAACCTCTGAATGTTCAAGTATTTGGCCATATTATAGATAAAAATATTGTAATGAGACTTTGTTATTTCTAGGAGTAAGTACCATCATTCTTGGTTATTTATGATAAAAATATCATATTTCTAATTCCATGTCCTATAACAGCAAAGCGCCAAGGTGCCAAAGTAGTTCATTTTCTAAATGACAATTTGCAATTAGTTCAGTCTTACTGGTGTGGACACCAGACTGAAAAATAAGGGATCTTCTGACATTAACCTTTCAACCACAAGCCTACTGCTTGCTCAAAAGTAACCACAAGTGCCCAAATCTGGGCCACCATCACAGTCATCATGTATCTCCCAAGGTTAAAAAGCCTTTCCTTATAGAAGAAATGGACCCAAGTAACTGGTGACTCTGACCACCTGAAGCAAGTTCTGGTCATCATGGCAAATATATTTTGTCAATTTAAGCATTTTGCTTAATGAAGGCAGAATTTGTTTAATAGTGTTATACCTAGAAGTTTAGTAATCTTGCTTTCTCCCTCTACCTTTATCCTCTTCTTTATTCTCCACCTTTCTAGGTGAAAATCAGGTCTGAGATATAAGTGTTATTTGCTGGAAAATTCCCTGATGATATTAAAGCACCCAATGGAAGGATGCGCCTTATCAGAAACTTGTATTATAATGATCCTTTACAATACTTTTCTTATTAATTGACTATGGCCATATAATACTGAGGCGCCAACACAAAACTGTAGGAAAAGACCAATTGTCCTTATATATGGTAAGTGACAAGTAAAAATTCATATTAGTGCACAAACTTTTTACATATTTTATTGGCAAAAGCAGTTTCTGCATATTTTATCTATTCTTAAACTGTTAACTTCAATGACTATGGCATGTTTACTGACTTGATATCTCCAAATTCCCTCTTACAGAGACCCTGATGACCTTCTGGGCACAATATAAGCCACATACTTTCAAATAGGACTTACTTTACACAAATATGATCATATAATAGATCTTAAGAAAGCTCAATAAGATACATAAAAAGAGAGGGATAGGTGACTAAATACTTTATATTTCCTCTTTGCTCCTTGAGGTTCCATCTGATAACAAAAATTATAATTTCATAAATTAGAAAAAGAAGTGATAAAATATTGAATGAATTAGTATCTCTTAAGTGATTCTAACTTGTCTGTGTATAAAACCAATTATGACCCATTTTTGAAGATAAAGATTTACTTTTAAAAGGAAAATATTTTACTTATACTCATTAAAGAAATTCCACATGAAATGTTCTAACTATTTTAGACATTGAAACTCAAGCTACTGATAAAAATCCTTGGTTGTTCCAGTGAGAGTACACACAGGAGACACAAAATGCCGTATCAGGGAATCAAAGATATGTTTTATAAAAACATGTTGAAAATGAAGCTAATTATAAACATGAAGAGACAGAGTCATTTTTAGTGGGTTTCACTGAAGGGGGGATATTCCAACAATAAACAAATACGTATTATTTGTGTTGGTAAAATATAATTTTGCATACTTCCTCTCCACTCAGGGGACCTAAACAAAAATTTATAAAAATAATGACACAAACCTAACAAACCTAATGACAAGATTATTATTGCTATCATCACAAGGAGATAGTCTGTAATAAGTGTTTATTTTAATGTATTTCCTTAAAAAGGTCTACCATATTTTAATATAATGATAGTAACTGCCACTAATTTTTTAAAGTTTCAGTTAAAATTGGGTTCATATACTATACTTCTACAAATCTTGATATTTTATCATGTATACGAATATTCTTCCAAGAAGCAAGAGAACAAGGAGGCATTAATATACTACAACAGAGAAACTGAGGTCTAGAAAGGTAATGGACTTGCTCAAACACACTTTTGCTATGCATTTGTTAAGCCAACACCAGTATTCACATTGCTTAATTCTTGATTTATTCATTGCCTCACTCTTGCACTCTGGCATTTTTTGTAGGACATAAGAAAAGAAACAGTTCTTGCACATAGGATAATCATGTCATCTGACCAATACAAATAATATTTATTATGCATCAAGAGATTTGCATAAAAGTGAAGTTCTTTAGCTAAACAGAAAGATTGAAAAAAGATAGAATGCACTAACTGGCCTCAGCAAAGTTATTTTCACTTTCAAAGTGATCATCACCCAATTTCAACATAAGAAACTGAAAAATTTTGGAAAATTATAAGCTAGATGACTTCATCATTTCCATTTTTAAGAAAGAAGAGAAATTAATATATGCCACAGACCCGCATTCATCCTAAGGAACTGGCCAGAATTCCTGTTATGAAGAGAAGACAGAAAGTGAAGACTTCTTGGAGAAAGTGGTGGACTTCCATGCCTCTTAAACAGACCTTGATGAACTGATCTTGTTTCAACAGCAGTTGATGCTTTCAGCAATTCCTTTATTCTCTCACTCAAATGGGTCTAAATTTCTGAGAAGCTCAGAATGAACATGTTTACGAGCTAGCTTTCCTGAACGATGACTGGATGAACAAATAACAAGTCAATCTTCAAGTTTCTTCTGAGGCACTTTAAGCAGTATCAAGCACATCAAAGCACAATGCCATGATGGTTAAAACTTCCTGCTTCCTGCTTTAGACTTCAATCAGGATAAAAGACATATTGGACATACTAGAAGGCCTAAATAACTCAACAGATCCTCAGAGCCCCCTGACATTTTATATTTGTGTGTGTTGTTCAGAATATGTTCAGAGTTATTTCATTCCGTTCAGCACCCAAATTTCTCTTACAAGCAAAGTTCTGATAGTTTTACTACCTGAAGCTACATTTTAAGAAACATAGTATAAGTGTTCTAATTTCAGGAGAAGTTACCATGAAATATATGCATATATATCTATGTAGACATCATAGTCAGGAAGCAAATTATATGGAACAGAATACTTCTGATTTAATTTACTTTTCCCTGTTTCCTTATTTGGAAGATGATAGTAAATTTCCATATCAAAAGAATCTAGAGTTTCTATCATTTCCCAGAAGATCAGAACTGAAATGACAGGTAGTAGGGGCACAGAAAAAAACTGCCATCCTTGAGATCCCATTATGATTACTTAAAATCACAGATAACTCAGGTTATTCTTAGAAATAAGATAAAATGGAAGGAAGTTACACACATAAACACATAACTCTAGTACATTGCTCACACCTACAGTCTCTGAAACACACAAGGACATCTTTACCAGTTTTAGTAATATGAATGATTTCATAATCATTAGTTGAGATGAGAATGACACTTCCAAAATCACTCTAACCTCTAATTATGGTTATAAAGCACCAGTTTAACATTTTTTTTCCTTCATTAAACATTCAAAATAACAGTTTTTCTGCCCTTAAAAACAGATGAGTGCAATTTTTCAGTATGGAAAACTCCTGAAAAAGTTAAAATGTCATAAACATGACAAAGGCACTTTTCACAAAATAATGTGGCTATCACAGTAGAACAGTATTTCAGAAAAACATGGCACATTTGATGACTGTCAGAATTTACATAACTTACTCTGTATGAATTAACTATGAGGTATAAAATTCAACTTTGGCTTAAGTACACACAGACATTAATTGTCAGTTGACATTTTTAGGAATTGTGCCTATGACATCAAGGTAAATCCTAAATCACTAACACAAATATGAAGAAAATGGCCTTGATATACGACTTTAGTGTCCCAATGTGTTGTATGGGAAAGATATGTGGTAGTGTCAGAAAAAGAGCTGGAACAAAATGGATCCATACCCAGCAGTTTATTTGGGACTTTCTAGTTGAAATGGGTACTTGTCAATTTGATGTCCATGATGACCATTCTAAGTGTATTAGGGTCACAGAATGGGTTCACATAAGAAAATCCAAAGACATCAGAATCTCCTGACATTATTAACCGTTAAGAAAATCAAATTCTAGTATTTAACATCTGTCCTACGAATTCTTACCATTTATCTTTTGATCAACATTTCCAATGGTGCCAAAAAAAAAAAAAAAAAGAAGAAGTCAAAAGGACTTGGTGGGGGTATCTTTGTTTCTCTCCCAACGCCTAAAAGTTATACTCAACTGCAGCACAAAGAGTAAAGAGGTTGTTATTCATATTAACTACATTTACATTCCTAACGTAACATCCAGAGAGCTAATAGTGGGGTTATTAACATAACAAACGTAAATGTTCTATATAAATAATACTGTTTCAGGCCAGCAACCGCTCATCTGACAGCATTTAGGCACAGGCTCAACATCTGTTTATGAACACTTTGCCTAATGATATCATCAGATATCATTAAGTGCGGCAGAATACAGCATAGAGGCAGGTGCAGCTGCCTTCACAACCCATCACAGAGAAAGAAAAGAGCTGCATTCCCCATCCGAAAACCCATCATTAGGACAATTTTCTTCGACAAACCAGCCCTGTGATTTCAATCTGTATATCACCTGTAATTGTAGTTTTTAGCAAGAAGCTGATTCTATACATTTAGCGACGAATCACGTTGATGGCCTGAATACTGGAAACACATTTGTGGTACCAGCTGCGGCAGCTTTTTTTAGAGCCTGTGTTAACAAAATACTGCTAACAAGGCAATGCTTGGAGTGCAGCTTTGTTTCTCTTTCTTGTTCATAGTGTTTAGATGTGCATAATTATGGAAATTAGCAATTGATTGCTTCTCAATAATAATTGATTACTGGTCACTGAACTCTTCTGTAGCACTTTACCGAAGGTGAGGACATGAGATAAGTCAATTCTTACCAGTTCCAACCATCTATAAAGAAAGAGACCAAAAAGAACTCTCGATTTGTACATCAGTTTTCATGATAAACAGACCAAAGGGATAATAGAATATCCCAGAATCTAGTTTGCCCTGAAGCAAATTGTAGAGATCATAGCAAGCCTGCAGAATTCTCCCTGTGGACCATGTAGGAAACATACATCATTTTTATATATGTCAGTTGGTCTTTGATTTGAAAATATTTCTACCCATTTAATTTATCTCTTTCAGTCAGTTTTCGTAAACTGTACAATTTAAGGGTTATATCAAAAAATGAATACCAATTTCAACACCTCTCAAATTGAAACAAACTGACAAAATAATGTGAAGTCTTTTTTGCAAAGAAGTACAAATTCAGAAGCCTATCGTCTCAGACAGATAGAGAGCTCTTCAAAATGACTCTCCTCTTTTTGATCTGATGTATATCCATCAACATTTTGGTCTGTGCAGACTGACTTCTTTGACTATAGCATAACAGGGAATGTTACTTGATGCTGCAGCTAACATTTAAAGGAGAATGCACTTATTTTTGGCTTAATCACCACTGTCAGTTGGGACATAACACATCCAATTCAAATTTACTGCAGTACATGGAAGCCTCGCAGACAATAAAGAATCCGTGGTGTTTGTTAAATGGGAAACATGGTGACTCATGGTGTTTCAAAGATGGGAAGAGCAGTAGGGAAAAAAAATTAACTCTATTTTAGAAGAGTAATGAGCTTCCAAGTGTTAAATTATGTCCTCCCTGGTGTTTGTGAGAATGTGTGTGTGTAAGTGCATATGTGTGTGTGTGCGAGTGTGTATGTATGCTAATTTTTTTTTACAGGACATGGCTGTATTGTGGCAGTCAACTTTACAACCCGATTCACAAAAAAAATGCAGCTTGGTTAAAGTTAGCATGCTCAATTTCAATAATGTTTTTATCCCAAAATGTGTAGCAGATTGTACAATCATCACTTAAAAAATACGCACAAGTTATAAGAATTAGGCAACAGTTTGAGAATAAAACTGAATTCCTCCTCTCTGCCCACAGAAGGCTTTCTCACATAATAATGAACAGGTGCAACTTCCAGAGATCTCTGTTCACTGAGATGGCAGAAGCCACTGTTTGTTGCTTTCCCCAGCAGCAACACAGGATAATATGATTATAAAACTGTGATCAGAAACCAAAAAGCCACATCTCATATACATATAGTTCTACTCTCTTATCACATCTCTCAAACACAAATTTATATTCCTACCCTCCTAGCTCTTTCTTAAAAGACATTTATGCACTGAATAACATCATTATAAATTTTTGCACTACTTTGTACCCAAAACCTACAAAAAAAAAATAATAAAAAGAAATTAGGCAATGTGTGTGAGTCCATGTGCTTACACCATTATGTTAGTGCCAAAAGACGTTAAAAAAATGCAGACAGATTCCCTGCAATATATCTCTGGGTTTATTATCAGCATGACATTTTAATGTATGTTATTAAAATTATATTTTAGGGGTTGGGGTGGGGTTCAGGTGGAAGAGTACTTTGGAATATTGCAAAAAGTTGGACATAAAAAAATGTTTTTGGTAACCTAGCAATGTCCTTGACATACTTTGGCACTACAGAGTGGATCTGCTTAAAGAGACATATGGCTGCAATGGCAGAAGTCAGAATTTGAAGGATATTAGTAAAACCATGTGGGGGAAGCTTGAACTGATACTGGCTTAGGCTAATTGTAGCTCTTCTCTGATTTTACATGCTCCAAACCTGTAAGATAATTTTAACTACTGAAAGCGTCATTTATGTTTGTTTGTCCATTTGTTTGTTTGTTTGTTTTGAGGTAGTTAAAATCCATTAATAGGAAATCAGATTGAAAATAAATGCATTTGCCAATAAATCCAGGTAACTTTCAAATGTCATCAGTGTTAAGGTAGAAAATTGGGTAAATGATCAATCTAAACCACTGAGCTGCTCGGGTAGTTTGTGGTTGTTACTGTTGTTGGATTACACATGGTTGAAGTAAGAGAGACCTTCTGAGAAAATCAGGGATCAACATTAAGTCCTGTCTTCTTGGCAAGGCGTTCCTGGACACTTAATAGCCCTGCAACCTTTCTCTTTAGTTTTATTTTTTATCAAAGCCTATAACTACTTGGTATTTCTTGTAGCTTACTTGTTTATTTGTTCATTGTCTTTCTCTCCTTTTTACTGAAGTGTGAGCCCTTTCATAGAAGAGGTCTTCTCTTCTATCTGCCTGACACCAATGTGACGCTCAGTAAATAACGTGTAAGATGAATGGATAAATGTGACACACAAAGCATCCTTCACAAGCCATGGTCTGCAGGACATTCTCAACTTTTCCTTGGTACAGTCAGAATTTACTGACCTTGTACAAATTTATAAACACTTTGTGTTAAATTTTCCATAAAAATACCATGTTGTTAATGACGAATGCTTTCATGTGGTGCTAAACGCTGTTTCATAAAGTCCAACCAGAGATATTTAAGAAAAAATAGCTTAGCACTTCTTTAATATTTACTCTACCTAAACTTCTCTTTGAATATTTGAATGTTTAGCTAAAAAGTTTTTTTGGTTTAGCCAACACATATAATCTAATAAAACTTGTTGACATTCAGACACAAGCAATTATGAGACTACCTATAATTTCTGTTCTTGATAGAGGTATTAAACATATTAGGCTTTGAAAGAGGGAATATCAAATTACCTGTGTTGCTTTTCTAGGCATTCGGTATCTACTTTTCTAGGCAAGGTTAAAGACGCTAACTGCTTTCAAACAACCATCTGAAAAAAAAAGATTTTTCATTTAAGATCCAAATCCCACAGTACTGGGGTAGGTAAGAGAATGAGAGGTGTGTTATTGAAAGGAATTTGGAATGAGTAATCCTTCTGAATGTGTGTACATCAGAGACTCCTCAAAGCCTGCCTGGCAATCTGTTTTTTATGTAAGTTTGTTTTTATCTGTGGTAGGGAGCGCTGATATTTAAATTTGCATTAACTACTTTCCATAATGAATAAGAAGTACATAGCTCAACTTTATTTGTAGCAAATCAATTTTGGCAGACAGCAAAAAGTCAAAAAGTTGTTTTTGTTTTTAAAGTAGAAAGCTTCTGTTTAAGACAGTTAAAGATTTTCAGAGAAAAGCGATCATTAGTAGAAGTAACTAAGATTAGTGTAATGATAGGAATAGTTACGAAAGCAGTGAGAGGCTTAGGGAAAGTTCTCCATTTTTAATGTTCTGAGAAATTGAGTGTAATCTTGTCTTCCTCAATAGAACTGCTCCATCATTCAGAGATATTTATTTTCTCAATCTGTCAATATTTATAGTAAAGCTTGAAGAATCACCAAATTGCAAGGTCTAAAGTAATGTTGAGAAATCACTCATTAACTCAACAAATATTGAGTACCTATCCATTCGCCACACTGCCAACAGACTGATCTTTCAAGGACAAATCTAATCTTTCCCTGCAGAAAATTCTTCAAAGATTATTCATTACCTGAGAATAAAATTCAAACTTCTGACCACGATATATAAGAATCTTAATAGTCCAGTCTCTATTTGTTGTCTGATTCTCTTTCACCAGTTTTCTTCTCTGACCTTTCCTGATCATGCCACTGCCTGCTAAATTCCTCTCAACCTTGTTGACTTTATACTTTATCCCAGAATAGATAACTCACTGTCAACACACATCTTTATGTTCCATAGGTGCTGTTCAATCATCCTAAATTAGCCTTTCTACATACCTCCTTGTCTGCCAGGTGAACTCCTACTTATCCATCAAAACCCAGATGAAATACAATTTTTCCCTATATAAAAATGTTTCTCTGTATGCTAGCTTCCCATTTGTGCTTCCATATCACTGTAAAAGTGTCCCATACTACCAATCATACTACTGTCTTCATTCACTCAGCAACAACTTATCAAGCTTCTAGTTTGTGCTAGGTACTGAGGGTATATCACTGAAATAGATAAAATTTTCTAGTTTCATGGAACTTACCTTTAAGTTGTAATCACAGAAAATACATAAGACAAATAATTTATATTTTTATATTATGTATTATATAATATTATATCCCATACTTTTTTGGTTGGATAGTTTTGAGTTCTGAGAAGGAAGATTAAAGGAAGGAAGGTAAGGGGTTGGAAGGGGGGCGATTAATGTTATTGATAGTTGTGGTCAGGGAAGGACTCACCAACAAGAGATTCTGACTGAAGACATCTAGTAATCATTTATTCACAGTGTGTCTTACCCAGTAGTTTTCAAACTTACTCTTCTGAGGCTTTTTCACCTTTTTGTCTCATCCAGAACTCAGCATAGTTTCTGGCACATAGGGATAACAGAATAGATGGAGTCTGGGACTTAGAAAGAAATAATTCTATGCAAACTTAAAGGCTGTCGGAGCGACGGGTTGAATGCTGTGATTTATTTCTGCCTCTTGGAACTTTAGTGCTAGACATAGACCCTGTGAGGCTTATAGCCTTTAAAATGCAATTACTTATACAATAACACTGAAGAATCATCATGTGTCTGGAAGAACACCCTCTAAGTAGGCAAATTACTCTATCGCCATATAGGAGAGAATGATCATGGCGTATTCACATTAAAAATCCCTTTATTAAAGCTTTATTAATAGCATGAAAAATAAATCATCTTTCCAGTTCCAGGCATTTCTTTTTCTTATGAAATATTATACTGCTAAATGAGTATTATTTCCTTCCAATGTCTGTCCTGTCCTGCATTTCTAGACATACAAACTTCCTGGCTGAACACATTTTTTCCCATAAGATACTAGCAATTCCCATGATTCCCATGAAAAGCCCAGAAAGCGTCTGTTAATATGTGGGATGCAGCTTGCCATTTTCACAAATCTCCAAATCATCACAATTGTCTATTATGTTATGTACAATAGGTAAAATTCTGCTCTTAGCTCACAGTAAGTCCTGTAGCATTTGGAAACAAATTCAGAGCTGTCTCCTTTTCTACCATAACACACGTGCGTTGTGAAGCATTTTGGATAGACCAGATATAAAATAGTATTTATATTTATTTTTAATGATTAAAACTATTTTTTATGTTCAAAACAAATATAACTTTCCACGTCATCAAACTGGAAGCAACTTTTATTATTTTAAGGCAAGAATTAAGAATAATCATGATTTTGTTAAATTCTAAATTGCATGTAATTAAAATTGTTTTTAATTTATTTTTCATTGGGGGAAGGTAATTAGGTTTTATTTAAATTTGATGTAATTTTAATAATGCTTCTTGTTACTCTGGTCAGGGCAATTTGAACCCCCTGAATTTATTACGTAAAGAAAGAAACAATAATTACTATGGTTTTGGTTGGCAATCAGGGAGAGACATTCTGAACACTGTTATTTAGCTTTAATGAAGAATATACATAGAGTGAGAAATTTTAGAAGCTTACCCGTGAGGGAAAATAGAATGATTTTGGTGAAACAAAATTTGACATAAAGGAATTTCATATTCCATTCCTTTTAAATGCACTTGTTGCTTCAGACTAAGCATAGCCACAAACAAGAAGGCAAAGAGGAGGATATGAGGGATCTGAGGGTAGAACTAAACAGGTTGATTATATATTATTTCAAAGTAATTTCCTCAAAATGAATTAGTCAGTGTGTTAAAGGGAATTATTTATCCTAGAGAGAGTCTTGTGTATTGGCTTCCCTTCCCAGAGACTTCTGAGGAGTCTGTTAGTTTTATTTGTAGGATTGTCATATAGATGAAATATCTTGTCATATTTTCACAACAGTAGAAAATAATGTAAAGATCTCAATTCAAATGCAATAATGTCTATAAAAATGATTCTTCAGACGTTTAATGAGTAGCTACTATGCAGAGGGTTTCTCTAAGATCATGAAGATGAAAGAAAACTCTGACTTAGCTCCTCCTCTCAATGAACTTCCCCCAAAAGGGAAGCTAGAAAGAAAGGGAAGTAAAGAAAAAAATACAATAAAAAACCAAAATGACAAAACTGCAAAGGCAGGACCTGCAGGCATTCACAGAGAGGGAGGACTTCACTTTCCTACATTTTATTGAAAACAAATTGTCAATGGACAGAATTAAGTCCAAAGAAAGAACAGATGTCCCCAAAGTATAAAAATGTCAAGCTAACCTATCTTCCACTAGTTAATTGACATTGTTTAAAAATCTCAGTATCCTGATTTCTTCATAGATCAGTTTCTATGTTGTTTATATTTATAGTTTTTCTTTTACTATTTTTCAGCACTGTCAAGTCAAATGCCAGAAAAACAGGAAAAGAAAAGTAATTTTTCAATAATTCTCTTCTTCATTATATTCCTCACTCTGAACTCTGACTACTAGAACGAAACTCTGATAGTCTGAGTTGCAAATCGTTCCTACCAGCATGGCTTTTCATCAGAAAAACGAGAGTAAACATCCTAGGAATCTCTGCTCTTAATGCCACCCTGAGTTCTCCAACTTAGAGATTACCAGATACGTGCTTTATAATCAACATGAATAATGCTGCTGTGTGCTGCTCCGTTCCAGCATGCTCCTTCCCCCATTAAAAGTACTGACTTCTTTTAAAATTAAAAAAAGAAAAATATAGCCACTAGTAAAAATTTCAGGGGAAACATTTTTAATTCTCAATAGACAACACACAGAATTTACATTAGGAAGACACAAAAATCTTAAACATCTCTTCCCAGCTCTATTCCAATATCTCACACAGTGGAACATAACTCAAAATCACCCCATTCTCTCCATCAAAATTTCTCAAAACTCTCACATTAAAAACTCAGTGTTTGTGCACTCTTCTTTCTTTTAGCTTCTGTCCTATTGCTTTGTCTGGGCTATCCTTGGTCATTCTCACCCTGAATGGTTTCCAATCTATCTTGGTTCTCTTTGGTTCTGCAGCTTAACCCTGATTTCAGTCAGAAAATTACAAGTATAAAAAGCCCAACTTGGCAGGTATCTGCCCCAATAACAAAATATTCTTACTTTTTGGATGCAAGAAACTGAATGTGTATTTTTTAATCTCTATTACATGTTAAATACATGTTTCTGTATTTAAGAGCAGTGCGTTTTAAACATACTGACTGTAGCTTTCAAAGAGAAGGAAAGAACACTGACTTTGGGTTACATGACTCTGAGGTATTTAGAAATTAAGAAAGGAAAAATGATTCAACTGGAAGAAGACCCCTGTTGATTTATGGACCTTGTGAAAGTGGTGTGTGAGAAAGCCCCAAATACCTTCTACAGAGAGCGTTTCACATAGTGAGACACACCAGCTAAAACAATCCAAATTCGAATTACAATGGTGATGCTGAATATCGTCACAAGCTACATTTTAAAGTACATTATGGTATTTCATGTGAACATAAAAATATAACGAGAATTTTAGCAAAAGAGCCTTAGCAGATAAGACTGTAGATATCAAAGAAAAGCAAAAAGGAATCAGATGACGTGACTGAAATATTCGGGAACTGCCTTCCTTTGGTGGCCCTGTTGCCTAATGGAAGAATTCCAGACTTCTTTCCAGGAACTCACAATTCTCTGGAACATAATCCACTCTCTTCACAGCCAGAGCCCTCTGACACCTTGTAGGTTTGCTTGATGTCACCCACGAGTAGCAGCTCCTACTCCTACGTAATTCATCTTTACTATCCCATTACATCTCTTTGCTTAGCTCCTGTATCTATTAAAATTTTGTGAACCCAACCATAAATCTGTGAATAATAATTGGTCTGCTATTTCATCTAGTCCTTCTTTAGAGATGAAGGGCCCGTGAGTAAAGAGTCTTGATCAAGGTCACCCAACTGGGAGGGCTGGGCTTGAACCTGACATCTCCAAGCCTAGTTCAGTGATGTCTTTCGCTACCTCACACCACACTCCCACTCAGCAACAGCAGGCACAACAGCAACATCCCCTCTCCTACTCTTCATTTAAGTATCATGAGTTGGCGTGACATTTAAGGAGCATGTCCAGTAGAATCCAGTCTGACGTATAATGCGTATTCAGTCAATCAATATCTATGAAAGGATAGCAGTCTCCGACAGAGGGCACAAGCCTCACCTTCATTGCCTGCTATGATCTGTCTTCTTTTCTATCATCTAGCATGAAGACACTGTGGAAGAAACACAGACTTGGAAGCCCCGTGAACCTAGGGTTTTCATCACCAATGCAGAAAGGGAACTCCAATTCTACAGATGAAGAAATTGAGATTTGGAAAGGTTGAACAGCTTGTAAAGGGTCACTCAGCATGTGAGTCCTGAAGCAGAATTTGAACCAGGCAGCCTGATCCTTGGTGTTCCAGCACAGCTTTGTGTACTATCTTTTCCTTGACAGAAACCTCAGTCAAAAGTCACGCTCTAAAGTGAGGTTTTCATTTGGTTTATTTGCCTCAAACAGGTCAACTGGGTTAGCAAGAAGCCACTTAAATGGAATGTATAAAATTGTTACTCCAAAGTTTTCTCTACTCCTATTAGTTAACCATTTGTCACTAGATTAATTGTACAGTCTTCTTTTCATCTCCTGCTGCCTGTCAAGTAACCAAATACAGGTCCCGATTCTACTGGTTGGGGAGATTGTGTCTGCCTTTGGCTGATAGTATTTCAATGTCAAAGAGCCTTACATTAATCAATTCTAATCACTGATTATCTGTTGCTTTGCTCCTTAAAATTATCTTCCTTAAAATACAAAGAGCCACAATCCCATCCACATGAACCATGTGCTGATAGTACCTCTCTCCACATGTTAGAAATCTATTGAGTACCAGGAAATGTACAACTCTATGTTAATTTTTGTTGATTTTTGAGACAGGACAATGTAGCAATTAATCAATGGGTTCTCTGTTGGGCTTCCTGGGTTCAAACTTCCACTCAGCCATTTACTAGCTAGTATAGCCCTGGGTAAGTTATCTCTTCTAAATCCTCTTTTTCCTGTCTGTGAATAAGAGTAAAAATGCCTCTACTTTATGTAAGTAATTGTGAGGGTACAATGAGATAGATCATTTAAAATGCTTAGATTTAGTGCTTACACACAAGGTATTGACCTCTTAAGAAATGTTTATTATTATTAGACACAAACAAACACATGCCAACCAGAAGTGAAGGAAAGTAATGCCTTCCAAAATGTACATTTTAGGATGATTTTAAGATACCTAACAATATTATAGCAAGAAGTAAACCCCTGGGATTTAAAAGTCAGAGAATTACTAAATAATTTCCAGCTGAGCAATTAATTTAACACTGTGTTTTTCTCTTCAAGTTAATTATCATAGGTCAATGGCATTCTACCTTCCAGGGTTTGGGTAGAATTTTGCTATCTTATAGGCAGAATACCTTCCATTCTTCTTTAAAATGTATGATATTTTACAAGTCATTGCTGAATTTAGTTGACTGGAATTATTTTGAAAATAAATCCTGTGATCCTCAAGTATGAAAGCCTAAAAGAGTACTCCAGAAGGGGTTACTTACATTAGATTACACTCCTAAAAATCCCGGAATCTTAGATCAATGACAGTCAGAAACCTGTGAGAGCAAAATCCCCGAATCCTTAATGTAAAGCAAAATTTGACATATTTGCCATCTATAGCCTATAGAAAGAATGCCATACGCGGCCTTGAAAAATGTTTTGCTTCATTGTCTTGACTCATGTATGCCTTCCCTTTGCTCTTTGGATAAATATCAAAACTCTAACTCAGCCAACAAATCCCTCTGAAGTCTGACCCTCTTCCTTTCACCTCAGCAGCCCCCTCTCCTACCCCTCCACTCCCAAACCCCCACCCCAACCACAGCAGCCTGCAGACAACCCCTCAAATGTGTCAGGCTCGCCATCTCCACAGCACTTCTGCACTCACTTTGCTCAGCCTGAGGTTCACTTTCAGTCTCTCCTACCCCAAGTAGCTCCACCCTCAGCCCATCAGGGAGCTTCCTCTGGCCTCACTCAACAGGTCACCAGATCAACACTTGGCACAGTCCTACCAGGTGCTCTGGAGGTCTCCCCTGGGACACTTTGCAGAGTGGCAGCTTCATACCTATTTAGGGGGTGGTATACTCATCTCCCGTCCAACCTGGAAGCTCCTTGGGCATGGGGATGTTGTCTACGTTCACTACTGTTTTCCCAGCATTGAGCCCAGGGCCTGGCGAGTAATAACGCTCTCCATAAACATTGTGGAATGAAGGAAAAAAAATCAAAATTGTTAAAGAATTTAAAAGAAAAAGCAAAGTCTTCTTTAAATACAAAATAAGCCAGTTAGCATGTTTGGTCACACATGTAAGTCTTCAATACTTAGAAGAGTGCCCTTCAAATTCTGCCTCACTGTGTTCCAGGTGTTTTTCCTAAATCCCCAGGGGCCTACCTGGGTTGTTCCCTGGGGCCTCTTATACCCATGTCCTCACCAATCAAACAGCCACCCTCTCTTGGTATTTTTCCAGTGCATTTTCTTTATTGCACAATCCATGAGCAAAGGATTCAGAGCATAGAAAGAACTTGAAAATTAATGATACAGAATGCAACCATATAATAATTATTTTATTGTTAAATGCCATAACAGGAGCAAGATGTCCTGGGTAAACTCTGTTAGCTGACATAACTTTTCAACTCTCCAAACTCTATTCCCAATCTACAGTCATGCTCTTATACATTCACACATGCCAGAAAACTCAGGTATCAGCAACTATTTCTGGCTGTTTCTTATTTATCTGTCCCCTCAAATGTAGGTCCTTTGGTGGTTCCTCCAATACTCAGAGGAAAACACCCAAGTCTATGGTATGACATTTAAAGACTCTATCATTATTTTCACTTACCATTCCAGCTTCCCTCCCCTTCCCTTGAGCTCATACATGAGTCAAGAAACGTATCACAATTTTTCCTATGCCTGTGCCTGTGTACTTGACATCCTGTCTGCTTGGAATGTACTTTCTCAGCCTGAATAATTCCTTCAATTCCTTCATGAACCAGCTTAAATGTTACCACTTGTTTTTCCCATTCTGGATAACCTACCCAAGCCCCTACCACATGCACCCATAGGACTCCATGCTTTCCACCCAACTGTAGGCCCCAACGCACTGTTTGGTAACAAGAATCATTCTTGTTTATTTTTGCATCTCTTTTCCCTGCCTACATATCTCCTTAAATACAGATTCTGCATTTTTTTCCAGCTCTGTGTTCCTACCTCCTAGGTTACTGCTTGACATAATAAATGTACCCTGCATGAGCAGAAGGAACGTTCCAATCATTTTGAACAGTTCCTAGGCTTTTAAACATTTAACATTTATGATTTCAACTCTTTGTGAGATTCCTCAAAATGTATATCATAGAGAAATTAGCTGAATCCCAAGCAGAATCGTGCATGCATGGTGATTCCTGCCCACGTACACCCTTTAGTTGGTTAGAGAATCTAGTCAAACACTCTGACTCAGCAGCTAACTATTTTGTCATTTTTTATTTTAAATAATATTTTATTACAATAATTATCAAGAGGGTTTTCAATTCTTGGGAAATAAATGGGGAATTCCATGGACTTTTTAATTTAGAAAGTTGAAGAACAAGGAAAGTGAATTTCTCACTGCACAGCAAATCAGGGTTTGTGCTGATACGGGTCAAGATCAGTATTTCTCAAAGTATGTTCCAAGACTCACCAATCCCTCGAGATTCCGAACAAAAATGTTCGTGATGAGATCTGTTTGGGAACACTGCATTCCTGGCCCTGCATGGAGCTTTGTAGTGTATACTAGCATACTAAAGGCCCTGAGAAATTCTTCAGTAAAAATCCTTTATTATTATAATTCTTATCTTTATTTAGCTCAACATTCTCCAGCTAATTTGACTGTGGAGCTCTATGAACATTTTAAGAACTCACTGTGGAAGAAGCTAATCTTGATCATCAAATTCCCAGCCCAATGCTTGCCTTTCAGTTACAGTGATACAGAGGTCTGAAGCAGTTATTTGTGATATCATTTTTACCATTAAGGGTCTATATAATTGGGAACAAATTATTTTAGATGCTTTTTGCTTATTCTTTGGTATGAAATACGTAACTGCTTGATTTCTTTCTTCTATATGGTAATTAGGCATAAAGTACGTAACTTCTTTGCAATGTGTTTGATAATGGAACTAATCATATTGATTATTAACATCACAGTGTCTTTCCTACGCTATTATTAAAATTTGGTAATCTTTACATCTTACCACTATTGCCACACTACAATGGAAAGTAACACTAGTTATTTTAATAGCATGAATCATAATTATATTTAGAACTCACTACCTAAAATTATCCAATCTTCAAGTTGATTTTCACACACATGCAAACGCACGCACAATCAAAAAGGCTAAACTAAAAATTCATTAAATAGCTTACAAGCTGAACATAAATTTCAGTTGAATGGACATACACGCATGCAGTAGTTAGTGTTTAGCAGTTGAGACCCCTGTGAGTCATGTGAGATTCAATTCAGAAAAAGAAAATATATAATAACTATTACCTCTGTAAAATTTTATGTTGAGAAAAGAAATTATTTTCTGAAAGAAGCAGTGTTTCTTATTTGTAATGCAAAACAAATTAGAACTAAACCCCAAAAAAGAAAGTCTTATTTTTACCAGCTTAAGAGAAATTATAGAGATCTGTGGTTGTCAATTTACCAAAAATATAAGTACATTTTTTACATGAATTCAGCTCATACCACTTTGGTATGACCTATTCTGCAAATGTACTAGTGGAAGTTACAACTTTGGCTACTTACTCCTTGATAAGTAGCAAAAGATGGAAGTATCTGAACACTTAGGTTGTCACCTTAAAACAAAGTGTCACACATTTTTCTTCACACATTTGAAACCCAACTTATCAACCTTAACAAGTGCTGTTATCAAAAGAATTTTGGTGCCTTTGTTCTTTCCCTTTTGCAAGTAAATTACACTTTTAGGATTTATTAAGACAAGAAACAATTTTTGAATAGCAGGTCAAACTCTCTACGGAAAAATTCTCATTACTTTCTAGCCCGAAGCAGTATTTACCACCCAATGTATCCATCTTTTTCCTGCTTCTTCTGTATCTATATTTCCCGAATCTTGTTTCTGTGCCTAATGCTATAACATTGCAGCAGTTTGTTCAAAACAACACTCTTATTTTTGCTCTTAGCTGGTGCTATACAAACCCTGATCAATTATTGAAGTAGACGCCCTGAAGTAACACAACCATTACTGCAGCAGGCGGATAAAAATGGAACACTTTCAGCTGCAGTATATTTACTTTTGAGTTCAGCAAACTAACAAGTTAAACTACCTTGTCTTTCACTTTGTTCGATGTACTAATATTTCCTGCTTCCTTCCAAGTTTTTTTTTTTGTCTTCAGGGAGCAAGGTTTCATAAAGTCCAGTTTCTCTCTGGAATTGTGATAACCTTAACATTTATGCAAAAGAGCTCTGCGAGAGGGATGCTACGGGCTGAAATGAGTTAACACAGACACGTCCTGCCAAGAGCCACTTGGTATTTCACAGAGTTCGCCAACGTGTCATCTTCATATGGTAACAACTCTGCAGAGACTCCATGATGATATTTAAAACAACAAACAGTATCACTGAGGAAAGTATTCATTAAAGCTTTTCAGAAAAGTCAAATTAGAGGTGGAGAAAATTTCCCATGAAGAGCAACCGCTAATCACATTGGACTTTCTTCTGTTCTCTCTTCTGCTTCCTCCATTATTTAGAAAAGTTTGCCCAAGATGTTACAATTTTATTTTTTAAACTGTTCCCTTTATTTAATTATACAGAGCATATCTGACCAGGTTGCCAGTGAAGGCTACAAGTATTCATCTGATAACGCTAACTTGCATCTGGGGCCTCAATATAATGGTGTACTTTTTTTTCTTCTTTTTTTCATTTTAAATATCTGTTCTGGGTTTTAGGGACTAAATGATAGTGAAGATAACTGGAAATGTTCCAAGGTTTTTCTATGTACTGTGCAGTCGAAACCAAAATTAGTAGTTATACTCCAGAACTAATAATATTTGACGTGTATACTTATCATTGCCTGAAGTTTAGGTAGGGAGTTTCAGCAAGTTTGTGAAATGTAGCTAAGGACGCTGTAAGAAATTGTTCTAAAGTGTGATGTATCTGCAACAGACTCTTAGCTCTTCTTTTCCAGCCAAGCAAAAAAATGCAATCTGCATAACCTCTCAGCACCAAAGGTGAGCACATTATGAAAAACACTTTCATGAATTCATAAGTATGTCATCAAAGCCACTTGAAGCACTTTGATATTTGAATAGAAAAAGCCAGGAATAAAAAGGCCATATGCATTTGGAAGCTTTGATAATTTAGGAGAGTTTATCTCAATTTCTTGTTATGAAGTGATGTTCATCTTTTTCCTCATACACTCTTCATTTGTGAATGGGCCTATTAGATACAGTATCAAGCATAAAATACCTCAACCAAAATATATGACAGATAAGAATCTTATCAAACATCTTTAAAATAGGAGGACATCTGTAACTCTAGCATTATGAAAGCCAGTTCTATCTCACCATCGGGACAACCAAAGGAAGACTTATTTATTCTAGGCTGTTGTTAGCAAGTAGACAACAATGTTACATTATTATGAGTTCCCTTTCCTTTACCCCTTTCAAAGAGAAGAAATAATGGATTTGTACGCCCAGTTCCTAGAACATTCATTTCTTTGTTCAATTTATATTGTGATATAAGCATGGTATAAAGGGGCAGGAGGGGGCACAATTTTATTTATACACTAGCTTAACTGAGAGATGGGTCATTTATTGACTCAAACATCTGCACTATTATTATTAGGGCTTCATGGCAGACAGTTCAGGAAAGGTAGCTTGTGCAACAAGAAACGTACTTTGAAAAAAGTGCAGAAAGGACTCTGTAGAATTATATGATTTGTGAAAGTGTTCTTTATTTAATAGTCTCTGGATTTATGAGGCATAATGCTTATGTCTTATAATGATTAACATTAGAATTATAATTTAAACCTGAGGTCAGATTTAAGAAATGATGTTAACCCTTCCTCCCCGGTCAAAATATCCACCCATTTCCCTTTTTACTCCAAAAAATGGTCTCAGCCTTTCTAAAGTGGCTACCCATTTCAAAATCTATCCTCATGTACTTCTTAAGGGTGTTTTTTGTTGCTGTCATTTTAGTGTCGACAATATTCCTCTCAGAAAGTTTAGCTTGATGATCGAGGGGAGACAAGTCAATATAATCTTTGCTTTGATCTGACTGTTAAGAATTTCACTATTTACTCATTTATTCATCTATTACTTTATCAAAGGAAAAATCAAACCATTTTATTGAGTGATTACTATGCACTTTGTACTCTGCTGGACTTCGACAAAACAAATAATGCACATAACACTGTTCCTGCTCTGAGGACATGATAGTTTAGTAGAAAAGACATACAAACAAATACACATAGTTAAGTACCAGCATAGTGATAAATAGGTCTTTGGTATCCTAGGAGCCTAAAGAAGGTTTTGCTTTTTGTTTTTTTTTTTTTTTTTAACAAAAGAGGAGGGTTCGGAAGAGAAGTTTGTGTGGGAGTAGGGGGCAGGGGTGTGGAGAAGCCTTCACCAAGGGATCTTAAAGACAATCAGTGTACAATAGCCACAAAAATAGAACATAGTGAAAAACATATTGCTAAAATGTAGTTCTCAGAGGGAAAAATACATGTTTAATTGTTATGTACTAGAAATCATGTAAAAGACAAACAACTCTGGTTTATGAATGTAGCTGGCAAAGCTACATCTGATCCTCCTAGCAACCTCTCCTGCAGGTGTAATTCCTCTCTTTGTGGAGCTGAAGTAAATGAATAGATGATCAACTCAAAGATCCATATCTAATTAAGGGCAGAATGAGGAATCAACTTGTAACTCAAACCAAAGAAATGATATTCTTTAGGGAGAAAGTGACATCGGTTAAGCAATAGTTACTTGAACGTCTTCATAAGGAAAACTTATGCATATGACATAGGCTACTTATGTTTAATGTGCAAATAAACACTTCCCCTATGGACATCCAAATTGATCTGGGGACATTGACAGTTACCAAACATATTACTTTAGAAATGGAAAATTACAACTCATCCTGTGTATATTTATTGCATAGAGGAGTTTTCCAATATATCACTGATGGAGAAATGAAACCTTGAGGACAAATTGAATTAGAAAAAAATCATAATTCTATTTGGGTAATATGTTGAAATTGCATAAACAGTGTAGCAATACTGTGCATACGCTACTTCAAAACTCTGAAGGCAAGATTCACTATGTTTCTTTGCCCTCATATAGTATCACTAAGATCCTGAAAAACAGACTTTATTCAACTAAATTGACAGAGACTTAAGAATCATATAAGGCTTCTTATGAAATACTTGTAAATTTAACACATATGACTATGGATATGACCTATATTTGTCTTATACAATGCTACTTGATAATTTTATTTCTATTATGCAATTTTATTTTCTATGTTAAAATTTGATGGGAAAATAATAGCACAGTAGAAAGATCTATCTATAAAAATCTCTTAGGTAGGGGCATTGGAATATTAACATTATACTACATTATTTATACTTTAGAGATCTTGTAGGCCAATTTTTACCTTAACTCTTTTACTGTGGACAAATAGAAACTAAATTTCTAAGTTTGATATCCACATTTTACCCCCTGGAATTATTCTTACTTACCAAGCAGTTTCCTTGAGAATATGTTCTCTCATAACTTTCGTAGAGTGGTTATGCAACTTTGGTGAAAGTTCTGTCATTAAAACTTTAAGACAGAGATACTGCTCCTAAATGAGGCATGTGTTGTGGGTGCATGTGTACATAACTAATCTATGTAAGATATACATTGGATCTATACATATGCAATTTTCACAGAAGTTGACAAGTTTTACAGTATTCTGGACATTACTTTGTACATTAATGTTAATACATGTATTAGTTTTAGCAAAAATGTGTTCATTTCCTATGACAGTGTAACAAATTACCACCAACTTGGCAGCTCAAAACAGTATTTATTTCTTACGTCACGGTTTCTATGGGTCAGGAGTTCAGACACAGGCTGGCTGAGTCCTCTACCCAGGATTACACAGGTTGTCATCTAGGGGTCAGATGGGGTCTCTTCTGAGACTAAAGGGTCCTCTTTTCAGCTCACGTGTGGTTGGCAGAACTCATTTCCCTGTGGCTGTCAGGGTGGGGCCCCTAGCTCCTGGAGACTGCTCATCTCCAGACACAATTCACAGCACAGCTCTGTGCTTCTACAGGGCCAGTAGAAGGTTATCACTCCCATCTAAACCCTCTTTTAATAAAAGGGCTCATCTGATTCAATGAGGTCCATTCAGGATCATCTCCTTTTGATTATTTAAAGTCAACTGCTTTGAGACTTTAGTCACATCTGTACAATTCATTCACCATTACCACAGAACAACCAAATCAAGGCAGTAACACAGTGTAACCTAGTCATAGGAGCAAGACTGGGGCAGAAATCAGGGGCCCTCTTAGAACTCCCCTAACATACTTTACTGAGCATGGTAAAGCTATTGCTTAAACATTGGTGAAGACAAGTTTGTATTATTTAGAAACTTCGAGCAAATAAGTGTATAAAACACATTGTTAAGTTGGTTTCATTTAAATATCATGAGAGAGAGGTCAGGAATGCATACACTCATGACTAATATTGGAAACTAATGTATGATTAAATGTCAAAATGACTGGTATGTGCAATAACTCAGGAAGTTGATCATTTAAAATGAACTTTAATTGTTGGAGAAGGCCCCATTAAAGAAAAGATTTAGGCTGGATTCTAAAACATACAAAGGGTTGGGTAAGTGAACAGAGAAGAGAGGTTCAGTTTAAAAAGCTGATTAATGTTCTTTCTTAGTAGTGTAGGGTAGAGCCAGGCAGGCAAGAGCTTGAATTCCAATTCTGTCAATACGTAGCTGTGTGACTTTGGATAAGTTATTTGATCTCTCTGAATATCCATTTCCCTCACTTACTAAAAAAAAAAAAAAAGGAGTAAAAATGCTTATTTCCTAGGTTATAATCAGAGAATAGGAAATCAAATTTCTGGATTGCTTACTCATAGGATCACAGAAAGAATATAGTAACATAAAATATTAAATGAGAAAAGGACTTTGAAAACCATAAAATGCCATAAAAATGTAGGTCACTCATATAGAAGTTCCCCTGCGATGTTCTCTCCTTGGTTAAAATATCTCTAATTAATTGCCTTACTGTATTTGATATGATAAATGTATAAGCAACTTTAAGATCATTCTGAAATAAGAACATAAACAGACAAATAAATAATGAAATTAGCTTTCTGACTGAGAATTTTTATAATTTAATACCACAAAAGTTTTTTTTAAAAAAAGGTGGAAATTTCAGGGAACATGAAGGCTAGCGTGGGTGATATTTAGGGAAAGTATTTGCTTTGGTTTTCTTTTCTGTTTGTCACCTTTTTGTTAGTGATTGTTCTTGATGTTTAATAAATCCATTTTTATTGAATAAGTACATTATATGTGGAAACCAGTGATTTAAATTTTAAAAGTGTACCAAATTTAAAGCACTACATTACATATATGCCTCCCACTGACTTAGAAACTCAAAGTAATTTTACTTATGTTAAGTATACAAAGCTCAAGGGCTCGAAATAAAGGATTTAATATCTCTAAGTGATTAACTTGGCTTGTAAGCATCCAAAGTTTTAATTCACATTTTATATGTTTGGCAAAGAACAACCACGAAAATAAAAACTAGATTTCGATCTTGGATTTCAAACATATCTTCTACTTGATAATCATTGTAAGTGAGGTGACACGGGAGAACTCTGGGAATATTTATTGAATTGTGGAAGAAAAAATCTGACAAACAATATCCTTAATCATTTTCCATTTATCATCATCACCCTGTGACAGGATATAAAAACAATTGTACTAAAATGAGGTGTTTTGTTGAAGATGAGGCTCTAGAGTATTAAAAAAAAGATTTATATCTGAGTAAATAAAATATTGCTGGAGCCAGAAATTGAAGAGTATTTGAAGAACATGCTCTGAACTATGGTAACTGATTATTCTTCATTTATAATGTCTGTTTCAAGCTGTCTTGAACATAAGGTCCAAGAAATTTTGAGTCAAGACAATATACAGCTAGGGAGATACACCAACTTTTAACTTAACTACATGTGAAATGAATTTTCAAAGTTGTCTAGGTAAACTGAAACTGGTATATATTTAGCTGGCTTTCCTCTTTGATAGATATATCTCTGAACAATATGAAAAGATGAGATTCATAAGAAATAATAAAACCTTGAGATTGACTAGTAAGTGTTCTTCAGCCATGACTTCTGACCTATTGTGCACATGCTGGAGAATGAGTCTAATTTTGAATATTCATTATAATCATGCTTTTTAAAAAAATACATTTTAATGTCACATAGAAACAAAAGCTGTTCACGGGCCACAGCCTAGTCACTTAGGTTTACCACAGAGTGATGAAAATTCATTGAAATGTCAAGAGATCTGTATTTACCAAGTTTGATGAAGAAAATCTGACAAATACTATTTAAGATAAGTGGCATTTTTTTTTCTAATTGTTTTCATATGGATGAATGAAAATCAAGTGCCCTGTTACTTTGATGAAATGCTAAATTGCTTAAAAATTCATTTTTAAACAATGGAACAGCATACAAACTGAATGTAAGATTATGGTTTCAAAACCAATGTATAGATTTTTCCCAGCTAAGCTTGTACAATACAGAAAAGAAAGTATGAGTGAATGTTTAAACCTGAACCAACAAATTCAGTTTTACTCTCCCTGCATTTCCTCACTAAAAGACAACACAAATAAGTATTAGGTTACAAAGTAGTAAGCATTTCTGCCAGGGAGAATATCTCAGAATTTCTACGTTGGTGGTGGTCCATCAAAGACAAACATAAATCATTTTAGCAGGTAATTCACCTCAGGAATTAAGTATGTAAACGCTGAAAGGAAGCCACAGACTATTTTCCCAGTCCACATAGATTGTGTTATGATTCCAAGGAAGAAGAAAATATTCTAGGAAAACAGAAGTATAAGACAGACGAATATTAGCCTTAGTGGATGTTATATCTAAGAGGAGTGATCACATGCTAATCTATGTTATCCCTGGAGTTTCATGTGTAGGTGTGTTCCTATGCATGCAAGGTGTGTTAATAATGCAATTTACAACCAAAGAGCCAGAGACTGAACTAATAAGTGGTGGGGCTGAGATTTGAATCCAGGTGCATGTGGATGGCACAGCACATGGCCTTGGTCTCCTCTCCATGCTTCAGGCTCTTCATACAGTTCTTCCAAAGGAAGTTATAAAGTATTTTAGGGAAATCCTAAGACTTGAAATTTATTGATCTATGGCCCATTACCTACCTATCTTAAATGTTTTTAAATTAGAAAGTATAATAAAACAGAATGAAAAAGTGAATCATTTCTGAGATAAGATTGATTTCCAATCTTGAAATAAGTTTTCTCACACTCATGGACCTTTCATTCCTTTCTAAGACGTTTGACAAACTGAGAAAGAGCATTCATCAAGTACAGGTCAAGTCCTGCATTCATAGACTCTTACTCAGCATCTCAGGGCAATGCACATATCTAGCTTCATCAAATGTTAAAGGTTTCTGAAGAAAGCTATTTTTATGACCTCATTCATTATCCAATTCCACTGTTTTTGGTGAACAGCCCATCATTTCAAAACAAAAACAATTCTCATGCATAGCATAAACTTAGTTTATCTACATCCTCTGAAGTAAAACACTTTATAGACTGTGAGAAGGCACAATTAAAAATACACTGGAAAAGCAGGCATCAACCAGTTGAGTACCAGGCAAAACTGGGAGGTGCAGACAGGGAATGGCCAGGTGGGTACCATCTTTTACCTTCACAGCAGCAAATATTATTTCCAAAGTCAACTGATTTCCATTAGTCTAAGATAACAAGGTGACTATTAACTAGAGTTATAAACATTAAAAGGTAAGGAATTAAGTTGATATCATTACAAACAGAAATATGTTGTTTACTCATAATAACAGAAAACCTCCACCTTAACCATTCTTCCAGTAATCACAACAAACATTTCACAAAGAATTCCTCCTCTTCTATTCCAGTACCACATACAAGCTTCAGGAAGCACAGACAGAAAATAAACAAACAATTCAGTGACAGCAATAATTAGTATAGGTCTTGGGTCATTCTGTCCACAGTCATGCTGCCCATTGGTTTCTCCCATCAGGTAACTTTATAGTTTAAAATGGGAAAGTCGCAAAACCATTTTGATCCTCAAAATTCTAATTAAATGAAAATGTTTACTTTTGTGTTTATTTACTACTATTTAATAGAAATAATATTCCTATTATATTATTGTATTACTATATTTTATTCCTACATTTAGTAGGAATCCCATGGTTGCATTTTTAGATTAAATAATCACTGTTCTATCATTTCTGTACTATTCATTTAACAAGTTACCTAGAGTGGGCTATCGAGAGTTATAGAGCACATAACTTAAGTCTTTGATCAAATTTTCAATTTATGAATAAAAATAATATCTTAGGTAATTTATTAGCTTCTCTATGCTAATAAAGCAGCCCCTTGTCACTTGAACAATGGGTTTTCTTGGCTGAAGCAGCACAGCTTCTCCAAAGTGTCTCAGTCTGTCTGACAGAAACAAACTGTACAGAAGACTAGCCATTGAGAAAGCCCAACCCTGGTACAGATCTGGATGCCAAAAGGAGGGTGTGCATGGCACAGAGAGGTTGAGTAGCCTGACTAGGATTAGAATGTAACATAATAGAAATAAAGAGCAGTGTGCATGTGCAGGAGAAATTTTAGAAGGTATAAAATTTGGGGAAAATAAAAATGAGCTTATAAACATCAATGAGAAAGGAAGCCATTTTCCAGATAGAATGATTATGATTAAGTTGTTACCTGCTTTTAGAAGATATCAGCAAATTCCCTGCAACCCTAATAAGGAGACAGCTGTAATGGATGTCTCTCTATGTCCAATCTGCACACCTTCCTTTGGAGAAAACACCCTTCCCCTCACAGTCTATGGGATCTGTGCCCTTTTCCACATATGGGCCCCAAGTCCAGGTCACTAGAAAAGCTCCTTTCTCTGCCTATAGTTACTGGTTTGGGGAAGAATACATGACACAGCCAGGCCAATGAGAAGCTCCCTCAGGAGTTTTTACTTGAAGTTTTGGGAAACAGGCCATCTCTCCCAAGGTGCCCATCAGTGTGAACTCTCTATGAGAAAAAACCTGTTTAGAAATAAAACCAGTGGATAACAAAAGAGGAAACAGACAAAGCAGTCCATTCTTTCTTTGCTGACACAAGTTTGAGTTGAGCTTTTGCCATTTGCAACCTAAAGGGCCCTATATTTCCCATGAATGAAAGTCGGACCAAGGCACTTAAACTAAACTGTACATTTTGCATAAATCCGAGCATCCTGATTTGGTGCTCCGAGGCCTTAATCCTCTTATATAAGTACACAAGAACTTCTTTCTCAGACTTTGTCCTTCTCCAGGAAAAAAGTCGTGGGTTCCAGGGCCAGAGGAGGCATACAGGGACCCAGGCTACCCACTGTTACTCAAGGCTCTACTAGCTGCGGCTTCCTCCTGTGGGGTGTGGATGCTCTTGGACCCCAGACAAAGGCCTTGTATGGGAACTGGTCCTGCACCTAAGTACAGCTGCACCTCTACACAGCAAACTCCTCTTGACAGGTAAATTTGTTACTAGTCAGGAGTTTGCTTCCTTGTAGTATTATGACCCTAAAAATCCATTTTTGTTTAAAGTCTCAGTCCATTCACATTAGGACATTTAAAGCCCAACTCCACAGGCCCCCATTCTTTCCCCCCCCAAAAGGCTACAACTGCCCAGTAAAAAGACTGCATAGCTCCATTTTTCTGCTCAGAGAAAGTCCCCAGGCTTCCCTGCCTAGTCTCATCTTTAACTCTTTGCTCTGATCTTTCCTACCAAAATAGCATCTTGTTTATTCATCCCTGAATTCCCCCTTCTGCTCAGCCCGGTCAGATTCCAGGGTCTTACCTCTTATTGCTCTCTCTCAGGGACTACCCTCTAAACTGGAAGCCAAGTGACTTCCAGCATATCTTTGCCTCAAATTTTCAGGCCCTTCCCCCGTGTTGTGCTAGTAAATGTTTATCGTAAGCTCTGGGGAAAAGTCTTGATTTGTAGCATTCCCTGATTTCCATAATGTGAATACTCCCACTGCAGCCCATTTCAAGCTAACAATGTGCTATCACAGAATGCAGAGTTGGGAGGAGCTATGCAGCTAGCTCTAGTCCAACACCATCCTGGCCCCTCCTTTGTCTGGTAGGAGGTAGGATTTGGGAAGAGAGAATAGCTACAGTTAAAGAATCCTAACCAGGTTATGTATTTTTATATTAGAAACGTCTAAGTTTTGGTTATTGCCCACACAGTTTTAATTATCCTTCATTGGGTCCATCTGTCTCTATCTACCAAGAAGAGGGTAAAGATGAGACAGAAGAGAGATTTCATGTTTGTTGCTATAAAAAACACAGTTATAATAACATTTATTACAATACATTTCTGAAAAAATTTGAGGAATAAGTAAAAATGTTTACTTTTTATTGACTAATAAATAGCAGATTTTAGCCTATTAAAAGTGACAGCTGAACACCATTTATGTTTCTACCGGACTCAGTGCAATCTATGTAAAGCATTTCTGACATACCCTTTTCCTCCTCTTTTGAAATGCTGGATTCCCAGTGAGTTATATATTTAGCTACCCACCTGTTATTTATTATTTTTGTTTACAGAAAAACATGAGTGCACAGAACACATAAAAGGCCCTATAAAGATGAGTTTTCTAATCCAATTAGGAATATAATACCTTGGGCAAAAGATAAAATGTATAAAGACATGGAAATATTTTTACAGAGCAGATTGGAAAAAAGTTTCTTGAAAGAAAAAGGAAAGAAGTATATATAGAAGAGAGTAATGGTTTAGGGTGCATAGAATACGGGAACGATAATTTATATTTTTATAAACATATTTTAAAAATGTAACTAAACAGTATTAAATGAAATAAAACAGGGACCCAGTTAAAAATATATTGGGATATACAAGAAGGGAGTGAAAGGGACAAAAATGGAAATACGAATAATCAATCTAAAAGTATCAAAAATATATAATTGCAAATAAACAAATATTGGGCTAGGAGATGAGACATAGTATTAGGATATATACTGTGGGGTGAAGATAACTATACAAATGTAAAGAAATTTAGTTGTGAATTAGAAGACACTGAGAAAAAAGTCAAGTTTACAGTTGAAGTTCAACACTAGAAGACATTTCTAGGGAGGCTTTCTGAACATGGACACTTGAAAGTGTATTGGTCAATGGTTTAAAAGTTCAGTACTTAGTTAATGCAAATTCAGCAACATTCACTGATTTGGTAAGTAATTACTGAACATTAACATTGTCAAGGTACTGTACTAGATTCTGGTGCGGAAGAAAGGACAACAAATATTTACTAAGGTCCCACTCTGGCATGGAGACTGAGTCAGCTTATATTTTATCATTTAACCCTCATCACAATCTTCCAGGTAAATTTTAGTATTCTCATTTTTGGTTAAGAAAACGGTAGTTCATAAAGAGTAAACAATAAAGAATAAAAGATTTGGCTGTATGAGGGGTTTCCCATCCAGCAAAAAATAGAAGGGAAAATAATATGGGAAAAACTCTTGTCTCTTGTACTGACTCTTTGAAAGAAAGACCCTTTATCTGAAAGGGAGGCTATGGCTTTTTCTGAGCAGGTGAGAATAACTTCCTATTTTTATATTTTTAATGGCCAGAACTACTGTTGCTTTAAAATGCAGCCTGATGATTTGAATCTTACATCTCTAGAAAGTGTTATCTTTATCTCTGGAAGGATTGTTTTCTGCACAGCTTATACTGGTATCCTTGTAGTTCTGACTGTGGGAAAGTTCCGTGGTGTTTTATATGCTGTAATAGTGATGAAGAAGATGATGATGATATCAATTACTCATACAGTATTTTTCCTTGCTATGCGGTCTTCTAACATTTATGTAGTATTAACTCATTGAATACGTTGTATATTCAATGTCACCTCTTAACCTAAGCTACTTTCCAGGTACAATTTGGAATCTCTTAGCCAATTATCTCTCTGTGCAGTCTCTTTCCAAACCAGCTCATCCTGTACACTACCTTTGCATGAATCCTCCCAAACAGTCTCGGAACACAGGACTATTTTCTCAAAACAACAACAACAACAACAACAACAACAACAACAACAACAACAACTGTCTATAGAATAAAATACAAATTCTTTAGTTTAGGAGGTAAAGCCACCATAAACTGTCACTGGTTATCCTTCCAGCTAACTGTGGTTTCCCAGGTACTTTTACAGTTTCATGAATAATGCTCCACACATCTCAGTTCTAAAATGAGCCATTTATACTTCTGAGAATGCCATCATCACTATATTATCTACTTATCAAAATGGTCTTCTTTCCTTCACATCCTGCCACTGAGCTCACCTTTTTACTCATGAAGCATTTATTTTGTGTACTATATACCTCCTTATTTCTTATTCATTTATTACTCAACTGCATTATGTGTCTCCAGAAGGCATATGCTATATTTCATATGCCATTCTCTGGAGTCTACCAAGATGACTTATCGAGCATATTAAGTGCTCAATAAGTATTTCTGATGATTCATACACTGTGAATATTCCAGAATGCTAATTTCATTCAACATTCACTCCAAAATAATTTCTTCTGCCTCTGTTATTTACGTGGCACTCTTCCAGGCACTGATGGACAAGAAAGCTAAAGTCCTTGCCTTCTGAATCTTATATTTTGGTGTGAATAGAGATAGTAGAGTAGTTGATAATATGATATAATGTGCTTACAGGGAGTGGTAAGAATCATAAAGAAAAATGCAAGATAGAGTTGGGGTGAGGGAGGAGGGAGAGGAAAAGAGGGGAGACATGGGAGGGAGTCTAGTTTAAGTGAAGTGTTCAGAAAAATTCTACTCGAGGCATTACCATTTCAGCAGACACTAGAAGTATACACACTGTAATTATGTAAGATCAATTTGGGAGGGGAACAATAAGCCTAAGGTCTTTAAAGAGTCACTGTGTTTAACAATTCATTGGAAACTAAACTATAATGGGAATATAGTTGGTAGCAGGGACTCATTTGGGAAGTTATTATTATAATCTAGCCAGAAAATAATGGTGGAATTCTGACTATATACTGAAAGTTGATGGATTGTATTATATTATATTACAGTGATGTGACATATTTGGAAACAGAACTGATCAGAGAATCTCATGTCATGCATGAGTCAGTAACTTACTTAGGAATTTGACCTGAATGCAAATTTAGTCACCAAAAGCTGTTAGATCCTTTTCCCCAGTTACAACTAGTTAGATTCTGCAGTACAAAGTTAAATCCTGGTAAATTTGCCTCTGTGTACTCTAGCTCCTAGCTTGGGATTGGGCATATAGCTAGTGTTCAAGTAGTTCCCAAATGTTATTATGCATTCAAATTGCCTGAGAAATTTGCCTACAAAATTCTGATTCAGGAGGTCTGCGGTGGCCTGGAATTCTGCATTTCTAACAAAGTCTGGAACATGCTGATTCTGGCTTTCTGATGGCCACATTTATTAGATGGTTGTTTAATGTACTGATTGGTTGACTGACTGACCAGCTAAACTAGGAGGAGAGGCTGATTATTAGAATTTTCATTGAATAATACCTTATTCGAGTCAATCTGAGTTGAAAATTATTGTGTTTCTTAGGTGGTTACAGTGATTCAGGTATGTATAACATGATTCTGGTTATATTCTGGGTTAAAAGTGTAGAAGAGAATAGACTTTGGTGGTCTTTCTGGTGTTATTATTTCTATAATGGTTGTTAGTATTATTCTGTAACTGTTGTTTTTAGCTAGTAAAAACCTCAAGATGATAACATTGTTGCTGTCGTAGTTTTTCTATCCTGTACAGAAGCACCTGGGAAGCTTTTATAATATACAGAGAGCTGTGTCCCATCCCTTAGCAATACAGTAAGTTTCCTGGTATCTGGGTTTAAAAAAAAATTAACCCAGGAATTCTTATGTTTAGCTGTTTGGTAACCACATATATATTTAAGTAAGAAAGACAAAGTATGTTTCATAATGAGCAGCTACTTGCTCCCTTAAAGGATGTCTGAAACCTTTTTCTTCATTCTTGTTGCCAATAATCAGGAATTCTCTACCTCTGCTCAGGAGAATGCTGTTTTCCTCCTTCTTCATGTTGCTTAATTCCAACTCAGAAGTCTTCTGAGTCTTCCCTGCCTATGCCATCTAAAGTGGTCACCTGAGTGAATTTTGCATCATCATGCTTTTTTTTTTTAACTTTATAGCAATAAACAAATAAAGCAATTATCACATTTACTATGTTCATTTATTAATTTATTATTTATACCTCCCCCATTGGAAAGTAAACTCCATGTGGCCAGCCACTAGTAATTGTCCATTATCATCATATCCTCATGTTTGACTCAGCACCTGATATTCAGTAAAGTTTTGTTAAATAAAGTCATTTAAGTCTTTGTTTTTTCTCATCTGGATTACCAGTGCGTGTGTCTGTATGCGTGTACTCTTTTTCTCTTCACTTTCACTAAGACACACTTATGTGCCAGAATATGCATGCATCTATCCATCCATTTAACACCGAGTTATTAAACTTTCACCATATACCCACGTCTGTGATAAAGGCCAGAAAATAAGACAGATTGCTCTTTGCCATAGGAATATTCCAGTCTGGTCATGGGTTATAATTAAACAAACCATTATAAAAGAGTTTTCAATATATTTTAGAATAAAAATTAAAAGAAAACTCTTTAAAGTTTGAAGAAAGTTTGCTGATAAAAATAAGCTATACTTTAGAAATATAAAGAGGAATTTTAAAGCTAAAAATTCACTTTATGAACTTTTTAAGTTATTAAATTGTACACTCCTTGAAGGCAGAGGCAGTGATTAACTTGTAAACAACACGAACACTGAATTTTTAAAATATAAGATATTTGCCATCATGATCTGTTAGACTTCAATACTTCCAGTGATAAACAAACATTCCTGTAGATTACTATGGTAAAGCAATTTGTTCATTGTGTATTTTATGCACATTAGTTTTAAGTTCAAATTTAGACAGTTTATTTGATTCTATCACAATCTATGTATCTTTTTTGGTTTTTGATGATAGTTGCTGCTAAACCTCAGCTCTACATATCTCACTACTCAAATGTTGATCACTAGTATCAAGTGGTGAGAAAAAAAAGGGGTTTGCAGTTACAGGGTCCCAGGCTGGGATTGTACCTTGGCCATTGCACTGAGACTGGAGGAAAAGTATTAACCTCTTTGGATTCCAGCTACCTATTCTGTGAAATGGAACAATAAGTCTAGCATTAGCAATAATTTATGGAGAGTGTTTGGTGGTTATTAGGTATTTAGTAAATGGTAAGCTACTGTTATTATAATAATGTCATGATCCCAAGATAGATGACATATTAGTAGAAAGACAGGATGAATTAATTACATTGAGATAATTAAATTTTTAAGTGAAGATTATTTAATTCTTTCTAAAATATATTAGCAAATATAGCACCTTGAGTTACATATAGGCAACTATTTAGAATATATATGAGGATATAAATGGTGATTATAAATTAAGGCATCTGCTAGTTAAGTAAAACAAAGCTTTCCCCTTTAAATGTCTGATATGTTGAACATTTATTTGCTTAGAAAAGTGATTAAGTGAAATAGAATTGTTGCTGCAATAACTCTTTAATCTGTTATAATCTGCAATCCTCTTTGAAAGATAAAACAGGCTCCCTAAAATGTATATGTGTGTGTGTATACACATGTATACATGCATATAGATAAAGATATATACATATGTGTTAGTCCATAGCAAAATGACATAATTTTTCATACATTAAACCTAAGGATTATCTTAAAGTAGTACATATTGGAGATACTAGTTCTTCTTATCAATTTACTGATTTGTCAAAGTATTTCAACTGAGATGAGTGAAACTGCATCATCATCTTGAACAACTTTCTTTAAGAATTTCACATTGAATCTAAATCCCAAACACTTTTCAAGGTCATTACCCTTTAAATGTTAAATCTTGAATATTTTGCATTAAAATCTAGATCTAATTCATTCAAGTTGTTTAGAGGTAGCAAATATATTTCTCTAACTGTGTACAAGGAAACTAAAGGGATTTATGAAGGAGCAAATTAAAGTCTTCTTTCCCTCTCTTAAAAACCAGGGAATTTGGTTTATTCTTGAGGCATCTTATTAACCGAAAAAAAAAGTTGATTTTATTCCAATTCTGTACCAGTAACTCTCTTCCAAACTTTGAGCCTTGACCAACTCCTGGTAGGATAATGTGCTTCTGAACTTCGCCAATAACTTGAGTGGTGATGGAGGCCTTTCCACTTCACAGCTATGTCATAGCCATTTGCTTACACCCTGTGCAGTGAAATAACTGTCTAGTTCTGATAAGAGTTAATTGTAAAGGTGAGTTATTTGGAAACTCTTTTCTAGCTTTAAATGTCATCTAGCATTTTTGGATGAGAAATGCAATTTTTTAATTAAAAATAAAATAAAATTCACGTATGTTAAAGTATTATAAAAGATTGGTTTCCTCCTTAGCAGAATGTAGGCTCTGGCAGAAATATGGTTTCAGGTGTGGGTGTAGGAGGGGAACCAAACTTGGATGAAACAGGATTTTATCTTCCTGGGGTGGGCTGCCAGTTAAATTTCTGCAAATAGCAATGTCATAAAGCATGATTTTAGAGAAAGACCATGTGCTTTCTAGAGTAGCAACTGGGAGAAAAACAACAAAATTACAAGGAGGCTCAATGTAAAAAGCAAGCTTTCTCCTCATCCACCTGAAGTCTTGCAAAATAAAAATGCATCTGAAAAATACGCTTTGTACAATACCTTTTCAAAATTAGAGTCCAACAGCATGAATCTTAAAAGTTTCATGAGTGCCTGCTTGGTGAACTCTACTCTCTGGGTACTGAGATATAAAGGTTAATTAAAGAAACGACAAGTTCTCTGCTTCGCTAACGTGGCTAAGGAAGACACATTAGCAAAGCCACACACAAAGCTGAACAGCAATTAGAGAGAATCAAAAAACAGACACACAAAATGGAACCTTTGGCAAACCTAAAGATAGACTCTACCTCAGCGTCTGTCGTTATGTTACAAAAATCAAGAAACCTTACGTTTCTGATTTCTGCTTCTTGTTCCACCAACCTACCCTCCCACACATACGCACTCTTTGCCTCCACGTTCCCTTGCAGCAAGGTTTTGCAGGGAAATAGAAATGAAAGGAGTTGCTGTGAAAGGAAATCATTTAAGGTGAGAGAAGGGAAAATGACCCTGTTGGAATAACAAAGGACAAATATGAGGAGATAAAGTAAATCAAGGTTTAGAAGAAAACAGAAGTAGTTTGTCCATTAAGATGTTGAGATATGAGGGGTGTGAGGGTGTATTTGATTTTATACCCATAAAATTCCTGGCATCACTATCTTGCTTTTCTTTCAGCAAACAATCGGTCCTCTTGGTGCTTCAGTCATACTTAAAACTGTGTAATTCAGTGAACTTCCTATTTATTTATTTTCTGTCTTCCATATGATGCTACCCAGGCTAAATTTTTCTTTTTTTTCCCCCTTTCATCTTGTCAGTATTTTTTTAACTCTCCTGAGTCATTTTTAACATACAGTTAGGAATTTTTCCAGCCACTTGAAAATTCTATACTCTTTTCCTGCCATTTAAAATACAGTATTACAGTAAATCACTGCTACTGGGAAGAACATTCTGACTTGATCAGTGCAACCATGGTGTAAAGTGTGACAGACAGATTTCAAATATGAAGAGGACAGTCTCTAGTTTTCATATACCATTCTTTCATTAAAGATAAGTCGAAGATTAACTGTATTTAAATTAAGACATGAGAAATACATTTGTATATATTTGGTATTACTAACTTGTTAACTATGACAAATTCACACAGAAACCCTTTTGTTGGAAACTGAATTTCTCGTGTAATAATTAGCTGTGGAATATTACCCCAAACAGGTGTCTGTAGCCTGTCAAAGTCAGAACAGGTGATTTAGAATTAGCGTATTAAAAGAACTGTGAATTAGCGAAGCAAAAACGTGTTAATTTCTTGTTCCATCTGTTAATATGAATTCACTGCCAAATATTTTACTTTGTAGAACTGTGCTGGGATTGGCAAGAACATGCACTATAAAAAAAGTTTAAAGGCCTGAATGTTTAAAAATCATGACATACGTTACTGCAAAAATAACTTCTACATTTTGAGCATGCTTTTTTCTTTTTTATCTTTGAAAAAAATAACTGCAGAGATTGCCATATAATATAGAAAGTTAACTAAAGAAAACATACGATCAAATGTTAGACCTTTAAAACAAAAATTGGAAGAAAATGTTATTCAAGAATGTTTGATTATAAATGAAGACTAATTCTTCAGTGCTACTTCTCAGATGTATCTCAGATGTACTCTGAATCACTGAAAGACATAAAGAAAATACCTGCTGCTACCATGCAGCTCATATCCTATAATATCCTCTTATACAGAGATGCCATTATGCAAAGAGAGATCATTTTTTTCCCTGCCCAAACACTGTAATCCTTTAAAAGATTATGGTGCAATTTAGGTCACTGAACCACAATCTCTATACAATACCAAAGTCTATTCTTCATTAGCTTAGTTTTGTTCCTTCCCCCCCAATTTTCCTTGCATGGATAAAATCAAAATACATTATACTTTTAACTCCATATGCATGAGTGCAATTGTATATGCTGGTGGCAATAATAGAGGGTGGCAAGTAGGAAAGAGAAAAGACCCATAACAAAATAAAAACAGTTTGTATGGGTATCACCATTCCAAAACATGAGGAACTTGGCCATTTTTATTCGGACAACCTTGAGAGAATCTAGAGCTAATGGACTACTGAACCTGTTTGCCATCTTTGTATCTCTTTTCTTTGCAAGCAGATCCATAGGAAAAGAAAGGAATTTGAAGTGAACTGAAATTTGTGAGCTTAGACATATGCTAAGAGTACAGTTAACTTGAGTTACTTTTTCCATGCTGCTGAATTGGGTCCTGAATGAGGCAGTTTTGTGACTTAAACAGATTTCACTAATTTTCCTTCCTTGCACATTTAAAAAACAAACCACACTCTCCCATATTGCTGTTTGGGTTTTAACGGAGCGAAGGCATGCACACCCAATTACTATAAGCACTTTAAGTAAAGCTTAAAGATATGCAGCATGTTCTTAACTGCAAATGATATGATAGGTAGTGTCTTTCCTCTCTAGTTTTATGTCACATCCAAGAGATTAATTCTCTCATGAATCATCCATAATGACTAGAATAATTTGGGGAACTGAATGAAATTTTTCAAATTATTTATACCATGAACTCACAAGAACATGAATGGTGGGTTATGCAAATACAAAGCATGCTTACAAAAGCTAAATACAAAAAAGGGAGAGGATGAGGGTGAAGTTGGTATTTCTAGAACTGGACTTCTTTGAATTGACACACTGTGGACTTATTACTTCACTGATGTGTGATCTCTGTGACAGCTTATGAAACATAATAAGGGAAACTTATTGTTTTCAACATTTGGATGGAAAAATAATGACCTTTTATACCTTAGGACAAAAGTACCAAATTCTTTAAGGATGTGAGATACCCATACTATATAAGGTTCATAGTAATATTGTGTTTTTAAAAATCCTTTAAAATCTGCAGAGTTCTTTTTCCTATTTGAAACAAACAGGCTGAGAATAAGTTTTATAATTCTTTTTAAACATAATCTCAGACAAAAGGCAATACTCTATTGTGCGTCACATTTAAGAAATATAGCGTTGTTGTATAGGAATCATTGATGAAATATCTCCAAAATTCTATACCATCAGGCTAAAAATTCATATAAAACTATACAATACATAAAACATTTTATGGCATTTTAAATTACACAGTACATTAAAGTTTTAGTTGACTTATCTGAAAAGACATTTTTGGTATGTAAATAAAAATGCAAGGAGAAGAACCTGTCAGAAAGTAAGTAAAGTATGTAAATTAAATAAAAGGTAAGGCAGCTACACTTTTTATATAAATAACTGTGTTAACAGAGCTTTATGCATATTACAATATATTCAGATCCAAAGCTTTTGCAAAAATAAATTCATTGCTCCTCTCCAAAGAATGGATTAAAACAATTTATTTTATAAAATTTGGATAGATAGGATAAGAAATGTAATAGCCATCCATGGAAAATAAATATAAGAATTATTCAAGCTCCATCTACTTTATGTTAGTAATGAGATGCACTTCATTCAAATTCCTTTCAATTGAAACAGTGCTGAGGAAGCAAAAACATGATTCTGTAAGAAATGATTTCTAATCTTCATGATAACATACCAATATAATACAATTATTTACAATTGACTAAGAGTTAATTTCAATAGTATAACATCTTTCTTGCAAAAATGTCAGCTTTTATTGATGAAACAAACTAAGAATAAAACATTTTTACTTGTAGTATTACAGTGCTGTTTTTCATTCTGTTAACCAAAACAACACAGTAATACTGTAAACAAAAAAATAACATCAGACTGCTTGTGTTTGCATGATTTTATCAAGAACCATAAGCAATGGAATGAAATGCATTAACTGTAATTTTGGAAAACATTTGATTCTTTCAGACTCTAGCCATGCTAAACTTAAAATAAGAGGTGACTATTGGGCTAATAGTGTTAATTATCTAATATGTCATAGGAGGACATAAAATTAATAATTGAAAATGATTCATGTCACATAATCAAGGTACAATTAAAATAAATAATATGCGGCAGACAGCACTATCTATCTACACACACACACACACACCTGTTCATGTATACCAGTTGTTCTCAAATGAAGACTAAATGTCTCCAGACATTTTCAGTTGTCACGACTTGAGGAGTAGTGCTACTGGTATCTAGTGGGTAGAAGCCAGGGAAGCTGTGAATATCCCACAGTGCACAGAACAGCCCCACAACAAAGCAGCATCCAGTCCAAAATATCACTGTGCCTAGGTGGAGAAATCCTGATGTATACCTATAGCTTTTGTTATCACCATCTCCCCTCCTTTGAACAGTATCAAGTATTTACATGAACTAACCCTCTTTAGCCACCAGAATGGTTAAATCAGACCACTACCATCATAGAGGAATAGGATTCATTCTTGACTTTTATTTATGGAGTGAAGACTCTGCCAGGCTTGTCGTGGGCATAGTTCTAGAACAAGCTGGCATTTGTCTAGACCAATTTCTTCACTTAAAATTTGGTTAATAACTGTCCTAGTAAGCAAAGTGATTTGCCTACATTCACCTAGGCATGGCTGGGTTTGAAGTGAGTGTTCTTGACTCAAGATTCCAGAAAAATATTTTGTACACTGAAATCTCTGCTCTCAGCAGTCAACAACAAGAATGGACATTGTATAACATTGATTTGCTCTATGTAGGTGTATTCCCATATATTGGTTAAAATTCCAACTTGCTTTGACTGCTTTGAATAGGATATTTGCTATTAAATTTTAAGAAATAGAGACAGAGCATGAAGGAGTAAGGTTGATTCCACAGGAATACTTTTACTAGACCTCATTAGCTAAGCAAATCTTCCTTGAGTCATATTTAATATATATTTTCATTTTTCATGAAGCATCTTTAATAGAAACTAAAATGTGAAAACTATTTGGGCAATGCACTAACACATATAAAGAATAGTATGAGATAATACTTTTAGAACTAAAGTCCAGAAAAAGTTTTAATTCCTTAAAAACTATTATTTTCTTCTTTTTTGCCCTGACCACCAGGAAAGTCAGAGCCAAATATGAATTTCATTAGCAGCAAAAATACTAGTTTGAATGGTGTCTGTCTCTATCTTTTCATCACACTGACTTACTATCTTTTTTAAGATGTGAGGAAGTATGAATAAATCATTTAACTAAGTAGGTACTGTCTCTGTTTTCCAGAAAGTTTACTTAATAGTGTCCTGGAATAATAATATTATAAATAATGAATATTTAACATGTATTTTCTTCTCCTAGGTTTTGCTCAATGATTTTGATTCTATTGCATTCCCTAGAATTTCATGAAAGGTTTCCAGGGATGTCATTTCTATCATATTCTTGTGTAAAACAACTTGGCATGTCAATGGCAGCACAAAGACTTGCAATTATACTTCTTACCACAGCTCTCCTATTGCTGAGCACTCTGTTGTGTCCCTTCCTGTGTTCTTTTTCCTATCACTAATTCAGTTGTGCAAACTGCATACAATTATTCTTGCTCTTACAGTTGAAGAACTACAAGATTGGAGAGGATCAGTAACCTGCCTATTTATTCAGTGAGCTGGTGGCAGACCTAGAATCCCTGATAGATCTGACTGCAAAGTCCTTGCTTATTTTCACTTGTGTTGTCAGTCTACTTAACACGTTAAAAAAAAAATCCAAAAAAAAATTTAATGGAGTAAAGAAATCAATTTTTAAGTTAGAATTTTAGGTATGATTTAATTCAGTTTCTGGTATGGCTATTTTTATGTAATCTAATGAGTGCTAATTCATTTCATTCCCATTCTGGTTCTTTCTCAAGTCTCTCCTAGCCCCACAGCTATACCATAGACCTAACAGCATAGCGTATCATCTGAAGGTTTTGAAATAGTATTAAAAAGTCTTACTCATGGTTCAAAGTTTACATTTGATTGTCTTTTCTTAAATGTTACCTAAATGTACTTGTTTGAGGAAAGGTGTTATGGCTTATACTTTTTTCATCAAGAACAGTATAAAACTGTGTATCTTGTTTCATGCTCCTGAAAGATTAAAACTGATTAAGGCTTTTCAATAAATAGAAGAATCCATAAATAAATGCAGTGATGCCTCATTTAATCAGAACTAATTACTCTATAAGAATTACTATATTATGGAAAATAAGGAAATACTTATAATTATGTGATGTAAATCTGACAGTTTACCAGCTGCTTGATCAAGACCCTGCCATGCTCACTCTCATTGGAAGGTAAACTGGATAGACTCAAAACACATTTGTAGTAAATATTAGAAACTTGTCTTTGAATAAAAGGCAAAAATTTTCTTTCTCTCCTTTCACACTGACAATATCTTTTCCCTACTTCTAGGGAGAATCTGATCAGAATGTGTTGACCAGTTAGTTATACTTCAATTGCATCTTGATCATATATTCCCACCTTCCCTGAACTATACCGTTTAAATCTTATGCACAATTGTGAAATGAAAATCCCTTTATTTGAAATAGTTTAGAGGTAGGATAGGCAGAATTTGAATATGGTTCCCAAGATTCCAGCCCCCTGGTATGAATACCCAGGATAATCCACTCTTAATTGTGGGCAGGACCTGTGACTATGATGGGATATCACTCCTGTGATTAGGTTTTGCTAGATGGAAAAGGTAAAGGGATTTTGCAGATGTAATTAAGGCCACAAATCCACGGACTGTGAGTTAATCAAAGGTTGATTATCCTGGGTGTGCCTGACCTAATCAAATCTACCCTTTAAAAGATGACCAGCCCTTCCCCTGAAAGAAAACACTGAAATCAGGAAAGATATTCTCCTATTGGCCTTGAAGAAGCAAACAGCAATGTTGAGTCACCTAGGAACTCAGGGCCTCAGTCTACAACCACAAGGAACTGAATTCTGCCAACAACCAACGAGCCTCAGATGACACTGCAGCCCCAGCAGACACGACTATAAGACACTTCAACAGCAATCTTGTGAGACATTGAGCAGAGGACCCAATTAGGCCATGCCCAGAATCCTGACCTATGGAAACTCTGAGATAATAAATGTTTTTAAGAATTGTTTTAAGCTGCCAAGTTTGTGGTAATTTGCTACATAGCAATAGACAACTAAAGGAGGAATCAGCAGGTTGACAGGATATTGGTAAAAAGAGTGGAGAGAGTGGGAAGAAAAAGAATATTCAGAGGTTACTCCCACTCATGAAAATTAATCTCTGCTTCTCCTGAAGATGTGGCTGAACTGACAGGAGTCCTGGAATCAGGATCTAGAGTTCGTTATACCCAAGCACACTTCTGATTGTCTCCAGATCGATCACACTTGTCCGAAATGCCCTCTCCTAAATAATACTAATAAGGATTAGTATTTTTTAGTATTTCTTGGGTGCTGGACATTGTGCAAGGCAATTCACACGTATTGTCTACTTTGATGCCCATAACCACCCTAAGAGGTAAGATCATGTATTATTATCAGTCCTGTTTATCAGATGATACAATTGATGATACATATGGATTAAGTAATATGCCCAGCACCAAATGGCTAGTAAATGGCAGCACCAAAACTTAAACACAGGTCTAACCAATCTAAACCCCATGATCTGAACTTGTCCCTTTCTATCTCTATGAATCGGAGCCCTCCAGTAAGCACTGTTCTCTTCAATCTTTGCCCACAAATCTTAAAAAGATTTTCTATGTCTTTCTCACATTTTTGGTCAGTATATTAAGACATTTTCCTATCTTAATGTTGCCTGTTCATTTGAATAAATGTGACACATCCTTATATAAAAAATTCACAGTATGCCCAATAATGTTACTGAGATTGTTCCAATAGTTTTTAATGTAGGGATGGGGAAACAGGTGTTCGCAAAAAAATATTTTTTCAAAGTAGAAAAAATTGGTTAAAAATTCAAGCTAGGTCTATTCTACAAACTGTTTTTTACAATGAAATAAATTATTTATAAGGTACACAATACACTTATTTAGAAAATATCTTTAAGAATATAGTATCAACTAGATTTATTTGATTGACACACTTTTGGCACTGAATGATATTTATGTATTTTAAATTACCTTTAATTTGTTTACAACAGTTGCTCAAATTCCATTTGTATAGAAGGACCATTTCTCCCTAAAGCACTGATATCCTACCACTAGTTTCACATTCAAGATCTGTTTTCTCCTAAGTATTCACTGACAATTAAAACATTGTACAGAAAGATTGGTTGTGTCTCAAGTTTGATATATCTAAACTATTTGGGTTTTATAATTTCAACTTTATTATACTCAATTTTGATTTTGGAAATACCATTTTTAAGGGTATTGAAGAACCAAGATTTGACCATCTTTGACCTACAAAAAATAGCAACTTCATATGGTTCAAACAAGACTTAAATAATGATTCTGAAGTATCCATAAAACTCAATGATCATTGCCTTTAAGACTGACCAGTCTGCTTTAACAAGTTAAATGGACCGGCTGGAAATAAGGTGACTCAACCATCCTGCGAATGTACAAATTTGCCTTTTACTGTTATACTTATTTACAAAGGAACAGTTTTATTATATTTATCCTCAAGGAGATAATCCATTTTGTTTAGTCCCACCAAAGGAAGGATTAGATTAAAAAACCACAAGAGTTTATTTGTGCTCGAGCTCATGGTTTATTCAGTTGAGAATTTTTTCTTTGATAAAAGGGTCATTCTTGTGAAAGGACAGGACTATTCTTCCTGAGTCAAATGATAGGAACAGATACACATATATAATACGTTAGATCAGCTATCAACTGGGGAAGAGTCGGTATTTCACTACCTGGGAAAATTAGGGTCATCTGAAAACTGGAGAACGCCCGATCTCCTTCTTCTTCAAAGCACTTTTTGTCATAAAATTATAAAATAGAATTCCTTTTCATCTTCCATATTATCTGTGCCACTAAGTTAAATAAGTATTTTCACCAGAAATGCAGATTTTCAGCCCAGAATTTCACACCACATTGGACTGAAATTTTCAAAAAGAATATAAAGTGTCAAAATTATTTTTAGTCAGAGCAAGAAGTATTATTTATACCTTGCTATAGTTTTTTTTAATGTGAAAGTTTAACAAGAATTTTAACTTTGGAGGATAAAAGTAAAATCTGAATGTCAGTTGCATTAAAGGTTCTCTTTAGCAATGTCTTGAGAGGACAAAGGTACTGAGAGTGGTAGTGGGGATATTTTAAATGTTGCATCACACAAAAGGGACGAGGTAGGGAGTAATGGATATGGAAAACCAAGGATGCACGATATAAGAAGTTGGCATTCATTATCTCAGGGGATCATTTCAACATGCCTGTGTATGAGAGAAACTCATGTAAGTGAGATTAAAATTCGTTCAAGGTCATGTTTGTAGTAAGTAACAGAGTCTAAGACTAAACATGGTCAGATTTTAGAAACTCTTATTTCTTAGCTTTTCATGTATAATCACCTTGGTCAGTACTTGATTGGATTAACCAAGTGGGGTTATATTCAACATTTAAAACTTTTAAAGAGTAACTATCTATCTATCTATCACCTATTTATCTACTTATATATCTATCTCCATCTGTATGTATATTTATATATATAAACACATTTGTATATATAACCCATAATTCATTGTAATATTGTAACTCTACAACTCACAAATGATGGTGAATTAGTATTAAGCAATTTCATTATGAAACAGCTTCACATTTAAAAACATCCTATGTCATATACTCTAAAAATGAAGGTACTTTAAAGAGAACAGTAGCAACAGATCCATTATGAAGCAATCACAGTTACCTGTGGAGACTATTTTTATACACATAACTAAAAGTTATAACATACTGACTGTTGCTTTTTATTTTTAATAGTGATTTTGTCACCTTTAGGAAAGGGACAAAGCTGATAAATGGGCTTTGTTTATTATTTTATCTTCAGAACCTATTATTGTGAAACAATAATAACTCCCCTTTGATAACCCAAGATCTAATAAACAAATAAATAAACAATAAACAAATTTACCCCGTCAAATTCATCCATCTAGAATTTAGCCAAAAAGTAGTAATTGGGAAAAACAAAAATGACAGTAAAAAAACCAAAGGCATTGTCATATAGTTAATGTTGAGGACTTGATTCATTGGCACAAGTGCAGTCAGACTTTGAGAATACATCTTAAGGTGTTTATCAATTTAATATCTTCATCAATACAATGATGCAGTTGCTACACTTGCTGGTGTGGAAATTCCCTGTTAGATGTAGATCCTGTAATAATTTAATATATAATGCAGTTGAGAATGCTGTGTTCTCCTTTTCCAATGTGCACACAACTGAACTCCATTGCCCAGCCTCCGTTGCAGTTTGAGTGACCATGTGTGGTTCTAGTCATTGGACTTTAAGAGGATAAGATATGTCCAAGTTTCTGGGACAAGGCTTTTAAGCAGCTGTTGTGCCCTAACTACACTCTTTCTTTCTGCACAACAATAGTGAGGCTCATGAGCAAGCAGAGCCCCTAGATGCAAGGGGCCAGGGTCCCCAAATTACTGCCTAGTCACTGAGAGATGGGAGAGAGCTCCCTGTTCAAGAACCTCCATCTCAGAATGATTGTAAGCATGTTCTAGTTCATTATCAAATGATCTACTTTGGTTGAGCTTTATATACTTTGTTATACAGTTTGTTATACCAGTTAGGGAGACACCAAGTCAAACATTGAGGATATTATACAGGTAATAAAATGAATGTTTAGATTGAATCCATATGTGAAATGACGTATATATAATTCACTAAGCATTACTACATGTTAAAAACTAATGATTATGTAAAATAGAGCATTACCTATTAACTTTGCCTTCTTATGGCCACATTGATCCTGCTCTACCTGATTTTAATCTTTCAGTGTGCTTCATCTATTGACCAAACTGAATGAGGAGCTTCCATGTGCCACACTGGCACAAGCAGACTTCGTCCTTTCTATGTAACCACTGGGCTAATAACACTCCTGTAGAAAGTTCCCAGATTTTCTGTACCAAAGTGCTCAACCTCTGTCCCTTTTTGTGAATAAGCTTTCTGATTTGTCTACACAGACTTCAATCATTTTGCCTTTATAATCCAAAATATTTTACTTATCAAATGCTATTAAATAAAGTAATATAGGAATTACTTTGCTGCTGTCTTTGCAAGGGTTTTATAGACTCTTATTGGATAGGAAGACTCTGTAGGTTGATTTCTGCCTGAAATATAACACCCTTTCCTCCTACCCCCACTATTACTCAAGTGTGTTTTCCAAAATGAAATGGCTGTTTCCAAAATCTTCCATAAATAAATCACTATACCTGTCTTAACTCACTGTAAAACAACATTATTCTTTGGAATTTTCGCACCCAAAGAATATGAAAACACTAATTTGAAAAAAAATCTATGCATCACTAAGTTCATTGCAGAATTATTTACGATAGCCAGGATATGGAAACAACCTGTTTCTGTTGATGGATGAATGGACAAAGAAGATGTGGTATATACACACAATGGAATACTACTCCTCTATAAAAAAGACTGAAATCCTGCCATTTGTGACAGCATGGATAAACTTTGACAGTATTATGCTAAATGAAATAAGTCAGATGGAAAACAGACAAATACTGTATGATTCCACTATATGTGGAATAAAAACAAAAAAACCCAAACAAAATAAAAATAAACTCATAGATACAGAGAACAGATTAGTGGTTACCAGAGGGGAAGGGGGTTGTGACAGGCATTGAAATGGATGAAAGAGGTCAACTCTATGGTGATGGATGGTAACTAGCCCAGTGGTAGAGATCACTTTGTAGTGTATACAGACGTCAAATTATAATGCTGTACTCCTGAAACATATATATATATATATATATATATGTGCATGTGTGTGCGTGTGTGTGTGTGTATGTATGTATATTCTTACAGATATGAAAATTCACCACCTAAATTACTTATTCATGGAAAAAACTTGTATTTTTCCATGAATAATGGAAACATCTGCATAACTCTTCAGGTCATCATTCAAGGCCTACAAATAATTATTTTAGCGATGATTTTTGGAAAATAGGTTTCTCACCTTACAGCAAAATAGAAAGAGGAGAGGAAATGTCACAGAATGAAACACCAACAGTATAGAGAAGTGGCAGGTAAGTCTGAGACTAAGGGGTGAAAATCATTACAATTCTGGGAAAAAAATTAAAGTAGGATTCAGTAACTTCCCACATTTCAATAAGCATCAAGGGCCACTCTGCCACACCATATAGCAAATAATACATGTTTGTAATGAGAGGTCATCCAGAAAGCATTATGCTAAATTGTGTATATACAAAACATAGGAAAAATACGGTAAGTGTTTAAAAGATTTCCATCCAAAATGTTGGATACTACCTCTAGATGGTTAAGGAGGAAAATCTTAGTCACTGGGAAAATAGTTACCCCCTAAAATTTTTCAGAGTGGTCAGATTTTACTTTCTCTGTAAAAAAAAAAAAAGCATTGCATAAAGCATTTTACATACTGATTTTACTTATTGCAATATGTATTTGTTCAAATCTTTCTTAACAATGGATAAGTTCAGGAAATAAATTTAATCACTCCTAAATTATTATTTTTTAGAACTTGAACTAGAACTTAAGAAAAATCAGTCCTTATTTTTCATTATATGACTCTCTCTTTCTTGTTCTTGTGTTAAAAAACAATGGAAGAAAGTCTCAGTGGTAGCAATGGGAGTCAACACAGCAGTGTAGCAAAGTTAAAAGAACAGGGAATTTAGTATTTATGAGAGGTATATCCCAAAATGGTTCTTGCCACAAGCTGTATGTGTGACTCTGAGTAAGTTTCTTAACATCTTTGACATTCTATTACCACATCTGTAAAATGGGGACAAAAATTCTCATGTTGTGCATGCTAAATAAGATGATGAATGTAAAACAACTAGCACAACTAGTATCTGGCATACTACTGATTTTTTGGGTTATTTTGATAATTTAATTCACTGTAAATTAATCTGAGACTCACTTCACAAGTTTTGAGATTCATACATACTATTGTCACATGTGCAATGATCTATCAGGTTATGCATATGGATTTTACAAATACATTTTCTGACTAAATACTTACCTAAAAGTAGTATGATAATGACTTAATAATACTTGATGTGGATTTGCTGAAATGAGATTCAAATCTGTCTAATGAGTTTAAGTTTGTCTCGGAAAATAATTATTAGGAATTTTCTTTATGGCACTAATTGTCCATTCACACAAGTGAGGCTTAGTGAAGCTGTCATAATCATCCTGTAATGACAAGTGGAAATTCTCAGAGATGATGTTATAATGATAAAGTAAAACAAAGTTCTGTCAATACCATGGTGTGCTAAGAGGATAATAAGGAGTTTGAGTATTTTAAGATGCTAACTAGGGATTACATCCATTTGAGGTGGAATCCTAATATTACCTTTGTACTCAGCCTTCCACATGGCAATTCATAGTTAAGATTGAAGTACCAACATCTGCACAGTAAAACACATATGAAAGATGTGATCTAGAGCCAGAAGTGATAGAGAACAAATCAACCCTACTTATCTACTTTTTTAAGAAGTTAATAACCAGGTAGATGCCAAGGAAGATAAGAGACTCCCTTCCAGCTGGAGAGAATGATACCTGCGAACCTAGTACAATATAATTTAAGCATGAAAATGGTATATCTACAAAGCAATACAAGAACACTGAGGAGCAGTAGAGCAAAAGGCAGAAACAAGATGCCTCCTATGTGCGACAGTGCAAAGAGAAATCTATCTGCAATGCCAGGCTCCTGTGGAGAAGAATAAAAATCCCCATGTCATTAGTTGTATAACTTTGGAGAATTACTTAATTTCTCTATGCCTTAATTTTCTCATCTGTAAAGGGGAGGTTACCATTGTGCATAGGATGTGTGTCACTAGAATTAAATGAGATATGTATGCAAAATATATTGCCTTGTAACTGGCACCTAATTAGCCCTCAATTATAGTCCTGTGTGTTGTGGACTTTTCTGTATTTGTTGTTATTACTTAACTGAATATATATATACACACACACATATATATGATATTGAGGCTTTATGCAGAATATTTGGCCTAGTCTGGGATGTAAAACTTCATTTCAATAATTTTTCTTTGTTGTCATGGTTTAGGAGACATGTGAACAGTTACAAGAAGGGTTTCTTCTCTTTCTCCTTCCTCTGGTGCTTGTGAATAAGACTGATGATAGCTTTCTTACCATGTTTCTTGGACCCATCATAACAAGCAAGCCTGATACAAAAGGAGGTACTGGTAAGAAAGACAGTCAGCAATGCTGCCTGAAAATGTTCCGAGTTGCTATTAAAGACTAAAATGTTCTTCCACACAGAGAGAGTAAAGAAGACCCAGGAAGACATCACAGTCAGGCAACAAGAGGAAGATCCGGATGACAGTGTCACAAAATCCACCAAGCAGAGTTATCGGGAACGCACTCACACTGTGGGCTGCGACAGGAAGGTGAAGAGTTAGCAAGAGTCAATTGTCAACCCTGTTCAACTACTGAATACTGTAGACTCAGTGTGTCTGTGCTGGTTCAATGCACTATCGATGGCCTGTGAACCTGTGATCTCTAGTACAGTGTGATTGATCTCTTCCCAATTTTTTAATCTGTCCACTTAGTGTTAAAATCACCCCAGATATCAATAAACATGACTTAACATGGGTTTAAGTCCCTTTATTTGTTATTGCTTGCCTGTCAGGCTCATCATCGTTACAATAATAATAATAATTTTAAATTAGACAGATTTTTCCACTCACTCTTAGGACAGGTTCCCTGAGAAGAGACAAGGGTATGTTGTTCTTTCTTTCTCACTTTGGACACTAGTTTTTCTAGTTATAACAGAACTATCCAAATAGAAGAAACACAAATAACCATGTAAGATAAAAACAAAAGCCATATTCTATTAAAATCAGAGCTAGTAAGACCACTGTCTCATAGACCAAGAGATTCTGAGGTTTAGATTGGGTTTTCATGGAAGCCTAAGTCTTTATCCAGAAACTTTTAGGAAACTACCTGGCCAGATTGCTTCCACTTAGGAAGGTACTCTTAACGGCAGACGTACACAGAAGCAGTTTCAATTCTATTGTGCTACTGCGTTGAAAAGCTACTTCTAAATAATCATTCACCTTCTACATCACCCAGCAATATGCTTATGAAAGCTGTTTCCTTTCCTGTGACTACAGGTGTCAGATGCATCAGAAAACCAGAAGTGCCCTTTCAGCTCTTCTCTGTGCCGCTCCTTGTCAATTTCATGCTGCCTACAACAACAACATAATAGTGCAAGCAGCAGTGATGTCACTGGAAGTGCTCTGTGACTGACAAAGAAGAACAGTAAGAGTCAGAGGTGGCTCCCCAGAGAATTCAAAACTTGCTCAATGTCCTCCAGGGGCTCATCCTTTGATCCGAAGGAGGAATGAAGTGTTCTCTGCGTGAGAAAGCAGAGCTGAGAAGTGATATAGGTACGTAAGAACGGGCAGTTACTCTAAAGGTACTTAGAAGCAGCACAGGCTGAATACTGAGGTCTCAGTTAGGTTCTCTGTAAGAAGCTCTGGGGACCTAGATATGTAGTGGCAGTGAAGCGCATTCCTTAACTCTCACACTTGTTGAAATGAGTAGAAGGTGGCATTTGTTTGGAAATCCATCCCTAGTCTTTGTTCCCAGAACCCAGTATTCATTTTCCTATGCCTACATACGTAGCTCCTTAGATAAACACTACTACTGCAACAAATTGTCGAGCGCCAGGCCTTACCAGATGGTTACGTTGAATTAAAAATATATGCAAAAATAAGTTCTAAAGTAAAAGTGGGTAAAGATATAACTCTCACTAATTCCCAAAATTGCCTTCTATTACAGCCATGCTGCTACAAATACTGTCTTTATCCACCCAAATCTTTGTTCCCATCATCCTTCTCCTTTGAAATCTTCTGTTCTTCTCTATTCATGAAATCCTGCCTATTAAGGACCAGCTGAAGTCTTCATCCTTCATAAACTCTTTCTTGATAATTCTTGTGTACCGATCCTACCCCTCCCTGAAATCCTACTGCCTGCCTTTCATTCGTTCTTTAATAGTGGCTGTCCTTTCCTATAATTTTAGAATCTTTTTCCTCCTCAATAGACCCTAAATTCCTTAAGGTTAGAGAACATTTTAAAATCCTGTCCTCTGCTGAGCCCATATGACACACACAAGGTAGAAAACATCTTGTGGGGAAAAAGAACAGGCGTCTACAGACCGGGAGAGAACTGTACAAAATTATAGTGTGACCCAAGCAAACCCTAATTAGAGGAAGTTTCTTTCAGGAAGAAATTGTTCTTCTCAATTTCCCCCTTTGTTTTCAAATGGTGTTTTTCTATCTTTCATGAGAGACAAGATAGTTTAATAGAATTAGACTGCCTAGATTTGAATTTAGATTCCAACTGATGTTTACTATATAGCTTTGGGGAATGTATTCACTTGCCCTGTGCCTCAGTCTCCCAACTGTAAAATGGACCTAATAAGAATAATTGTCTTTAGCATCACCCTGAGTATTAATTAAACGAACAAATGTAAAGTGCCTAGAATAATGCCCAAAACATAGTGAGTGCTAATAAATGTGGGCTATTATATTGTCATGATTAAATTTCTTCTCATTAGCTTAATATTCAATCAAATTTCCCTCTGGTTTCTCCCGAAGTAAAAGCAACTTGTCTGAAAGTAGAGTCCCACTGGCTGGAAATCAGTGATGAAACCAGAGCCTTAGGCAGATGGAGGAACTGAGTCTTCAGTCATTCGTCAGTGCACCAGCCCAGGACTCTTTGGGGCTAATCACTGGACTCCTGGATTGCTTTTGGCAGATGATGATGGCTGTACCAAATATATGTTTGTCTCCCTTCCACAGTACATACACACTTATTGCTCTGAAGTAGCTGTCCCTCAGAGACTATACTTCCCACCCCACCCCCTTGCTGTTAAACGGTGAATCACGTTCTTGCTACTGGAACATAAGCAGAAGTGAGGTGTGTCACTTCCAGCCCAAGTATGGCCGTCCTCTTCTTCATGCCCCTTGCCCTGGCCAGATGCAGATGCATCCAGAGACCTCAGAAGCCACATGTTAAAGATGCTGGGTCCATTCAACGGAAAGCTTCGAGGGATCCCTGATTTGCTGCCTGCAGGAAAGCAGCCTGCAAGCAGCAATGTCCATGTGGGACTTTAAAAGAGTGAACAATAACATTCTATTCTATTTGATCCATGATCGAAGTTGGGGTTTTGTTACACTAGGTAGTCTTATTCTAACTAACACATTGCCCATCAGTAAATTGGAGAGAAGACTTCGATCTACCAAAAGTTAATCATTATATACAAAAATACCAGTTTCTGAAGTACCAAGTAAATACATCTGGTAATATTTCCCTGTTTACTTAGTGCCTTTATTTTGGGGAATCTGTTTTAAAATTGCATGGCAGGTCACAAGTACTTCTCAACTTATCCACAAATTTAAATACTCCGGGTTCCAAACTATGCAATAGTAACAGCAAAGATCTTAGGATCTTTAAAGGTGCTTATTAAGATTCATGTATAAAGGAAGAGAAGGCTTAGAGGCAGATGATAATTTATCCTCATGACAAACACCAAAGGATTTTTAGGTAAAGAGTTGAGCAAGACCAATTTACCATTGAGTTAAGTTTCCAGCGCTTTAATGAATGTTTGTCAAATGAACTTAAATGGTTTTATATAGTAATCCAATAAATATCATTGATTTTGTTGTTGCATCTGCTTTAAAGTATATAATTTAAAAACTGAATAGGCAAAAAAAGGAAGATATTTTCCTTTGGGTTTTTGGGGGGCAGGGTTGACTGTCACCAAACAAGACCTAAACTCAGATTTGAATACCAGTAGCCCATCATTACATTATTCTTTTCACAGTTAATATTTGCAACATATATATTACTTTTGGTTCCCTCCCAGAACATCCAGCCTTAAGACCCATATCTAAGATACTTTCAGCCTCTGCCTTTCAACAGGTGCCTGTGGAATTGTGAATCATTAACAACGCCTGACATCCCCAATGGACTGAGGTGGTTTAAAACTCCAAAATTAGTGTTAACCTAACCTCTCCAAAATGAATACAAATCACAGTCTTGCTGGTGCAGAACAGGTTTGTTTGAGTAGACTTTATCAGGCACCCCCTGCCCCAGCAACCATGGGTTTCAAAACAAGAATATAAATGGAGATATACATGCTGTGTGTGTAAATACTTAACAGTTGTAAATGCAGCTAACAAACTTTACAGAATCATTTCCAAACCATCCCATTTGTGGTGAGGACTAAATACGCATATGTCAGTACATGTTAAGGGACCACACCTGGCACATAATGAGGGCCTAGTAAGCGTTAGGTGTTATTCTTATTGCTGTGGGTGATGATGACGACTTCCTCGCCTTGGGAGCACTACTTGATGAATAAATGACTCAGTGATTGATTACTGGGCCATGATTCTTCTCTGGACCCCAGGGTGCCTTCTTAATTAATGAAACAATGTCTGAGAGGGTGGCATCAGTACCACCAGACCCAAAATGCACACCAAAGTGACTGTAACAAATAAAAGACTCTAGGCACTGGAGCACAGGCGTTAATTTTGTAATAACTTTAAAATGAGAATTCTAAGAAAATTTATTTAAATTTTATACTTATATTTTTGTATGATAAGCTAAGAGAAATTCAAGTGCTAAGGGAAGGTTTTGAATAAAAGCACTGATTAAAATCAGTAATTCTGGTATTGCTGGATTAATACTTTGGCTTAGTAACGTTATCACTTAAAACTAATGGGGTCAATATCTATTTCTAGAAACAATCCACAACAGCTCCTAAATTACAGTTGTGTTTCCCAGCCCTACTAAAATTAATGGTCTTGTAAAATTCCTATTATAAGAATATATATTTCAAATACTGAAAACTCTGCCATAAATTATTTTACATAAATAATCATTTTTTAAAAATCAATAAGACTATTTTAAAGTTTTGAAACTAAAAAAGATTTTTTAAAAAGTTGCTTTGAGAGTAATTTCTGAAAAAAATTACCCTTCTTTCTATTATAATAATTTTTAAAATGACTGTCTTTTCTATTAAATTTTTAATTCAATTTTACAGGCTGTTACTCTATAAATAGAACAATCCATTTTAAATGGACAAGGTGAAGTATATAAATGACATTATTAGTGTTGCTACTAACAAGTTTTGAACTCTGCATATTTACACATAAATAAAACCAACCAAAGAGGATACCAATCTAGGAGTAAATGAATAGTAGGGGTGGCATAACCATCATTTCCACAATTTAAGGTGCAAATGGATCACAATAATTGAGTAATATTGGCAACTTCATCCATTATAAATTAAAAAATGCATTGGAAAGTAATTAATTTAACTTTTAAAAAGCCCAGTGAAAATAGTTATATGAAAACTATTAGATTTATCTTAACTTTCTCCTTTGATAATATTCTAACTTACGGGCTGGAAGCTAGTTACCCCAGATGTCTGATAAAATTGGTAAACCACTGCAAAGCCCAAGAAACTGTATTTCAAAATAAGAATAGGGTGTGCTTATAAACAGAAAAGCCAAATGTTATTTACACTCATTGTTATTAATTTGGGGGCACTTGGCTACATCTGTCAAACAGCACCACTGAGAAATGGACATTTCTTTGAGAAGCAGTCACCACTTTCCAAAAGCGTTTTGAATTTCTCAGTTTCTAAAATATTCTTATTTGGAAATTTTAAAACATGCTGTGTCTATCTTCCTAAATGAATTTCTAGTTAATTTTGTCCAGCATCCAAGTACAGCTCTTAAAGATATTGGAGTCCTTAACATAGAATTTGCTTTTTAGTGATAGTCTCAGCTCCACCTTTACGGAGGGAAGAGAGATGGGCTTTGATGTCCTAGCCAACAGGGCAATAATAAGATGGGTAGACATCAAGGGCAAAGGTTCATTCAAACTGAATCACTATGAATTTAAATCAATTCATCCTAGTTAAAACTTCTAACGCAGTGTACATTTGCTGAGTGCTAACTTGAATCAGTTCTTAACAAAACAGGCAAGAAAGAAAGACAAGACAGTCCTATCTGATTGCCTAGCTCTCCTAGGCACTCCCTCTGGCTTTCTATTGGGGTTCTATGAAGAGAACCCACCAGATTAAACAGTATTTCTGGGTGCATCTGTGAGGGTGTTTCCAGATGAGATTAGCATCTGAGTTGGTGGACTCAGTAAAGTAGATTATTCCTCCCAATATGAGTGGTTATCATCTAATCTGATGAAGCCATGGGTAGAACAAAAGACAGAGGGAGGAGAATTCCCTGCCTCATTGCGCTGGGACATCTCATCTTCTCTGAGACTGGGATTTATGGGCTTCCTGGTTCCCTTGGACTTGGGCTTAATTACACCACTGGCTTTTCAGGGTCTCCAACCTGCAAACAGTAGATCGCAAGACTTCTCAGCCTCCATAATTATGTAAAACAAATTCCTCAAAATAAATCTCCATGTATATGTATATATATATCTGATATATATGTGTATACACATATATCATATACATATATCACTGGTTCTCAGAGAACTCTGATCTATGGTATCTATCTATATATCTATATACAGATACCAGAAAAGATTAATTCAAACAATCCTTTGAAAACAATCATTTGATTTTGAACTACCATACGAAAATGCTTTGCCTTTTTGTCATAGCACTTGAGGACAGGACAGGGAGAGTATCTTATATATCCCTATATTCACTGTTGTCCCCTGTACTTCCCAAAATATTTAATCAAACACTATACAAACTAAGTTTTTAGTTATCTTTTTGTGAATGAGTTGAATTTAGCTGACCAATTGATTTGATATATATATATATACACACACACACACACTTTTTTTAGTTTAATTTCTGGGGGAAGGTAATTAGGTTTATTTATTTGTTTATTTTTTAATAGAGGCACTGGGGATTGAAATATGCACCTCATGCATGCTAGGCACGCACTTTATCACTAAGCTATATCCTCCCCCCCAATTTGATATATTTTTGATAACTTTTTTCCGCCTAGACGTTGGGCATTCTGACCTGCTCAGTGTCTGGCCATAGAACAAGAATGCTTTCCTTCTCACTGTTAATTTCATTGCCACCTTGTAACACTCTGCGTGCTCCTTCTCTCTGACAGATCTTCCATACTCCTTGCTGTCAACACTGAGGCGATGCTGCTCTTCTCTACTTTGTCGTCTGCCACCATCCCAGCTACTTTAATTACCTTTCCAATAACCTCTGTGTTTCCATGACTTCCAAATCCCTTTTATTTCTTCAGTCCTACCCACTCCAGCTATCTACTGCTAAAACTATTTGAGTCTTACAATTAGTTCATCCTCCACATTCTCGAAGACTTGCTACATAGAGTATTCACAATTCAAGCTGACTTTATACCAATACAGAGGTTACAAACAAAAGTACGTGGGCTGAAACACAAGTCTCAGGTGTATTTTATTTGACCCACAAAATGAGTAAAATGTTTTAAATTATTTGTTAATTAAAATTAAGAGGATTCATGTAAAAATCCAGATTTGGCAATTTTGCTCCATTTTCTTGCATGCATCAATGGTCTACAGCTGAAAAGCAGCTGCTTTTTTTTTCCTTTATTCAGATGGGACAAGCAAACTCCAGTCTGCAAGTGTCCCATTTTCCTCAAAACTTTACCCATACCATTTATTTCTTTACATTACCAGTCATTAGAATTTCAGTGTGTGGTTCCTACTTGAATGTTGTTTGACTCTACATCTTATCATTTAACTCTCATTACTTAGTGCTTGGATCTTCCATACTCTAATCCTCAACCAAAACTCAGTTTCACCAACCACTTTCTCCCCTACGTGAATAGTTGATGGGAAAAACTATGGAGTTGTTCTACCTGAGCCCAATAGTTTGCTATCTGCTTTGAGCTTGACTGTCACTTGGTAAATATACATTGCACTCTGACCATTTCATGAATTATTCAAATTGGTTGTAACTCCTTGAAAGTAGGACTCAAATTGTTTATGCCTCTGTAGCTCAAGTACCTAAAGTTGTCTGAGTAGCTAATATAGTCCATTCATCTAGGTATTCATTAAAAGCTTTTCATGGACGACTATTTAAAGAATCAGACTGTTTAGTTTTCTATATGACGTCATGCGGTATACAAAGATTTGACAGATTTACTGGCCATGAAATAATTTTTCTTCCTCTTCTGTTTATTTTTCTTTTGCCCTTATCCTAGGGTGGGTAAAAGCTGCTATGTATGAATTGAAAGGACAAGAAATAAGAACAAGGCATCACACTTTTGTTAAGAGGGCCTCAGATTTAAGGTTTCTATACTTGTCCTTTATACAAACATCTCAGAACAAATAAGAACCTACAAAAGGTGCATGCTGTAATTCCTGGGCACATCTGGGTGGGATAAGAGGGAAGAAGCTTTGAATCTCTGCAGCCTGTATCCTTCTTCCCAACCAGGGTTTTCAGCCCTGTAAACCGCTATTGAGTGTGCTGCCTTCCACAAAGATTTAAAATTCATCAAACAGACAAAGTGTATATTTAATACTCACATGAGGGAATACAGAATGCCTTTCAATACATCAAACTCCTAAACATTTTACATCCTTCATTTTTAAGCTACATGGATTTTGATTTGTACAATTTTAAAAATATTCTGAAGCCTAGTCAATCTAACAGTAAAAAGCACTGTTGCACAGTAAGAAATCAAGAAATACAATTCAGCAAACCTGGTATAGTTGGTCCCCAGGGAAGCTTTTTTCCAATTCGGTTTGTCATAGCCCAGATCCATCATGTCATGCTAGCCTAACTTACTACTACTGTCTTTCATTTTTTTCCCCTTTTTTGGCACACTCCAACTATTTTCTGTTAAACTAGTGCTGTCACAAGAAAACATATAAAAATGCTCTTTTGCAAACACTCTGTTTGATTCTCTCCTGAACTCTCTAGAGCAACGGATTTCTCTCACTGTCTTCATCGGGGTGAATGCTGACAGATCACTGAAACTTACGGGTGGTAGTGACAGGCTTGATGCTGTTTCGTGCAAGGTGGAGGAAAAAAACAAAATAATAATAATAATAATAAAAGGTTTCTATGCCTTGCATCTAGAAGGTCCTTGATTCAACAACAAAGGCTTATTTATGTTCAAAGATGATTAGCTTAAAGGCATGTCAGAGATTTCTGGTTGCAGCAGCGGTTGGCTACCTCTGCTACTGGGTGAATGAAATATGTATTCCCCCGAGAACAAAGGCAGCAGCAATCCTCTTCTGCTGAGACAGCACCTTTAATAATTCCATATATTTATCAGTATTTGTGTCAAGATCTTAGGGATTTTACCCTTCAGGTGGGGCTAAGCATAAATGGAATGGATAGGGTCTTAAATAGTCCTCTAAGGTATCTGCAGAGAAAAAATAATTGTCCCAGGGTATCTAGGAGAATGAGAAGAAAATATTCTTGTGGATGAAAATGTACACAGCACAGAAATACACCTCCAAGGCTTCTAAAGGGAAGAGTGAATAACCTTTAGGTTATTCATAAAGCCCCAGATAAGCTATGACTAAAAAAACTGTACAGCACTATTTTTTTCCAAGTCCGAATCAAGTAAATCTAAAGAAATGTATCTTTTCAAAAAGTTAAAAACATAAATAATAGGTAAACTTATTTTTCCAAATAAATTAACAAGCTCCGTATGTGCTGTTGCCATGGATTTCTCCTGCATAACCGTTCTGCATATTGTGTACGTGACTCCAAAGGAGAAATGGTTGGTCTGCAGTTATATGGAGCAGGATGTGCACAAGATTTAACGGAACGTGCACACACATGACTGGCACTCACCCTGTGGCCTGTGGCCTTGCACGACACCTGTCGTCACCATCCGAGGCAGATTCGTGTACTACTGAATCATGCGGAACTTCTTCCCACGTGGGTTTGCACTGGGTTTGGTTCTTTGTGTTTCTCATCGACGCAGAGAGTGTTCACACATTGTATGCAAGGGTGTATGAGTTATAGAACCATCAGGGAACGCCAGACGCTTGAGGAGATAATCTGTCAAATAATGACTTGACACAGTATCCCAACGTTTGAAAGATCAGGAAGTCAATTTGCAGAAAGGGGACACTAAGCAGCCTTCCCTTGGCACAAGAGGCAGCCTCCAAGAAGTTAGCTAAATCTGGGAGTTAGCCTTCCCTGGAAAGGCATACTGAGCAAAAGTCTCAGACGACTGTTTAAACTAAATGAGAAGCCCATGAAAGCTCATTCTGTTTTCCTTTCTTTTTTGGAAGCAAACTTTCAATGACACACATCTGGAATACCAGTTCTTTTTAGGGTGACAAGCTGATGTCCTAAATGGCGATTTTTAAGTCTCCAGTGAAGCCAGGCAGAGGCAAGGTGGATTTTGAGACAGAAAGCATCTGTCGTAAGTACAAGGCCAAATAATTAGGTTAAGACTGATCCCTTCCAATGTCTTTTGAAGCGATTTTTCATTAAAGTCAAAAGTAGAGTTCCCTCCTAATGACTAATATAATTTATATTTTTGGACAAAGTTTATATTGACGATAGATAAAAGTAAGCTATATAAAATACATGGCCAGACAATTACAGTAATATGGAGTAGGTTTGTTCCAGTTTAGGTAACAGAATTATACATTTGTTCAGTGTAATGTTCCATTCTACAAAATTCTGGTCATGCCATTCAACATTTAGAACTTCAGAGTCTTAAGAATTATGCATCAGTAGCTCAGAATGGGCTCTGCACACCTGAATGCATATTAAAAAGAACTGCAGTAAACTAATATCTTCCTGCCTGTTTCCCTTTCAGTAAAACTTTTGATTCCTATATAACTATTGAGATTCCCCTCTGCCCACCATTCTTCTCTCAGAACGATAGCAATCTTTCTGTCAGAGAAAATAAAAGGAAGCAGTAAATTTAGTTCTCTAGGAATTCATTACATGTATACCTATGTACGTGTGTACTCACGTGCATACACACACATGACTTCACATTCCAGTTATGCCCAGACAAAGCTGGGAACACAATAAGGGTTCAATTAAAAAGAGAAGCTCAAAAATTTTAAATGGTTACATTTACATTGCCCTCATATATTAAATGGTGTAAAATGGGTGGAGGAAAACAGGAATCTGATTAGAAGTTGTCAGGGCAGATCACAGACTATCAGAAGAAAGATCTAGGTCAGCATTCAGAAAACTAGGGTTTTAGGCTGTAGTTCTGCATTTTTTTCTAGATGCGCGATGATGAAGATGGTCATTCACTTCTATGAGACCCTTATCTCATCGTTAAAATTATAATAACACCACTATTCACAAAGGTCATTGTGCAGGTTAAATGCTGCATAGTACGTGAAAACACTTCGTAAACTCAAACACACTTGGCAAATGTAAATGAGAAAGATTAAATCATAACACAGATTTTGTTCAAAAAAGTTATGGGATATTCGTAGAAGACAGTCTTCTCTTTCATAATTTTGTGCATCATGAATTTTCATTTAAAATTTCAGAGGATTTTTAAGTTTTTTCGCTAAAGTCAACATTTAAAAATATTGTATGGATGTAAAATTATTTTATCTACACTTAAAGGGTATATAATGGTTGATGTCTCAGTTTTTATGTATAACTTAAGTCTTGCTCAAACGTACTAAAGATAGAGTTTTATTAGGACTGGCAAGAATGAAACCAATGTATATTCACGGACTTACTCCATCTGTATGGAATATGTAGATCTCACTCTAAAAATAGCCTTTCACTGTTCTGAAATACTTGTGCTTTGGGAATCTGAAGTACAATAAACTGATACTATATTAACTTGGTAATTTAGTTTCTCAATTTAAAAAATTATACAACTTCTCACAAAATATTAGGTGCTTTCTAATTTAAAAAGTGAATGCATATGGATCAAGGAAAACTCAGAAAAAAATTAAAACACCCCTATACCACAGTATTTCATATAATGCATTTTTCATTCTCATTCTTAAGATATTTATCAAAACAGTTTGCTACCTGATCTGGGTAAAAAAAGTCATTTGAAGATAAAAGTCTATTTCCAAAGCACACACACATAACACACAAGTTGAGTACTGTTCATTCAGTCACTCAGCTACCTTACAGTTAACATGGATTTTGCACTGGTAGTTTGAGTGTTTAAGTACATAATCTTAACCAGGTGTTTTGTATGCTTCTACTTTTCATTTCTTTTATGTTTAAAAAATACCCTTTACAACTATATTGAAAAAGTATTGAATTAGTTAAATTTCCACAGTTCTTTAATTTTTTCAATCAGTATTGGGTTTACAACTAAAAGCCCAAGTGCAGAGGTATTAAATCAAATTTTTAATTTTTGTAAGGAACAATTAGATGAATTTATATGTACTTAATTTCATCTGCACATGTCTTTTTGATGTCTCAAGAGATCCTGTCACAAGACTGCTTTATGTCATCAGTATGGTATATATCTTAGAGTCAATCTCCAAAAATCTAATTTGAGAAGTCTATAACACTTATTTCTAAGTTTATTACAATGACTTTGTTATGTTAAAACAAAATGTACATTATTTCTAAAAAATTAAAAGAACAAAGTAAGATTTACAGACATGTGGGCCGCATGTTCACTGAAATCTACCAGTCTTAGGCTAGAAATCTGTTTTTCATGCTTGAAGGAAAGAAATATAATCTGCGGCTTATTTTTGGAGAATTGGGATCCCCTTTTGTAGTTCCTGGCTTCTTGCATTCCTTGCTCACTGATTTAGAATGTATGTTTTTTAATTTCAGATTTATAGGCTTTAGCTCAGTGTCAGTTATCTCACTGAATAAATTAATTCAGCCCATTTATCTGGAACACTATACTAAGTGGCCCAAGGTCTTGGTGTGGCTGGAATGCCTCCACGCGGTTGGGTTGGCTGTTTGCTCTACCATCATTATCATAGCCAAGAGTACTTATCTACTAGTTACCTTTCACTTATTTATGTTTTTTTCCAATTGCCTTTTAGCTCAGTGTCCGTAAAACGGTCACAAATTGGCAGCCCTTGGGATAGACATGCTCATATACATACTTCCTGTGGCTTCCAAAGGGTTTAATCTTCTTTAACAGTTGACAGCATATAAACATATTTGATGAATTTCACAACAAACTCAAGATTTATGTTTTCCTTTGAAAAACAGGATCTGGAAAAACCGGGCCTGCTCTTCTGTATGGTGACCATTAGATGGCGCTGAGTAACAAGGGGCAGGGCTCCCAGTTCATCCAGAGGCACTCGACCTATGATAATGCTGTTAATTTACTCCCGTTCCTGGTATAAATGTGAGTTGTCGCCGCCTTTGCACTCTGGACTGAGTTTTCAAGTGTGGGTGATTGGAAACTTGTTTCTGTTCTCAAAACAAAAAGGAAATAAGGAGAAGGAGGTAGTTTGGGGGTGAAACGCACATTTATTTGGAAGAAGGGGTGAATCATCAAAGTAGAAATGTCCAGTGAATATCTGGAAATGGACGACTAGTGCCAACACAAGAGGAAAAGACTGGCAATAGAGAGTTTGGAATCATTCAAGTAAAAGCAGAGCTGAAGCCATGAAAATGGATGAGTTCTCTGAAGGAGAAATTAGACAGCAAGAAGGATGAGAGAGCAACAGCTGAACGTAGGGAAATATTCACAATTATCATGCAGGCAAAGAAAAAGGACCTACATAGAAAGTTTGAAGAGAGTGACAAAATCTGCCTTTTCACTGGCTTGAATTTATTGGTGTTTTTAAATGTGGGGCAGGTGGGGAAGAGATAGGTATGCATAAAATTAATGGTGAACAGTCAAAGGTTTAATACTGTTCCAGGTAGGAACAAAATGTGTTAGTGTCTTGGCATAACAACAGCACGAAGCCCACGTGGGCACTTTGCGGAAATCCTAATTTGCAACATAGGCTGATTGCGTTGAGCAACAGGCAGAAAACCAAAAATATTTTTATGTGAATATATACAACAGGATATTAAAAAAAGTAGAAACATGTAGTTTTGTGATTTTGCTATTTTTTTGGTAAAATTAATTTTTTAAATATGGGTGTAACTTGGAGATATTGTGGGTTTGGTTCCAAAAGCCTTTCAGTTAAGTGGATATCACAATAAAGGTGGCCACACAAATTTTTCAGTTTCCCAGTACATATCAAAGTTGTCTTTACACCATACTGTATTCTATTAAGTGTGCAACAGCATTATGTCTTAAAAATGTACATACCTTAATTTAAAAAATTTTATTGCTAAAAAATGCTAACTATGATCTGCGCCTTTAGTGAGTAATAATCTTCTTTGCAATAGTAATGTCAAAGATCACTGATCACAGATCACCATAATGAATACAATAATAATGAAAAAGTTTGACATATGGTGACAATTACCAAATGTAACACAGAGAGACAAGGAGAGCAAACACTGTTGGAAAAATGGCGTTGATAAGAGTTGCTTGATACAGGGTGGTCACAAACCTTTGTAAAAAACACAATATCTATGAATCGCAATAAAACAAGGTATGCTGTGTCTGAATTGAACTTTTTGCCTTTCTTTACATTTTTGACTACAGATTTATCACCTTTATTTTAAAAATAGCATTTGTATTTATGGAAGATGAGGAGGGAGTTTCTTACTTGTCCTTTAAATTTTTATTTTCTCATCTTGGTGGTTTCAAACTAAATAGTGTACGTTGAGGACAGCAGCGAGAACAGAATGGTGTGAAATTATTGATCTTTTGCCTTGTGAAGTTTCACAAGTCCTTGCAAAAATTTACAAGTTTGCTGCAGGGCAAAATTTGATCATTTTAGACAGGGATTGAATATTTTGCCTTGAAAAATGTTAGCAAAAAAACTCCTGGGGGTGAAATCACAAATTGCCAAGTCATTTGGGCATAGAAAGTCATCAACTTTATGTGGTGAGTAGCAATTTATACTCTATGCTTAGCTTTCACGGAAAACAATGACAAATTTGGAATCAATACTCCTAAATGATCTGCTCCCAACAAGAACTGATTGTTTTCACTGGATTGTATTGGAGGGTGGGCTACAGTGTAATACCAGAGGAGATCAGCAGGAGGCAGCACCAAGTGACACACAAAGTAAAGGAGAAGACAGAACCAGGAAGGGCCAAACTTGTATGTAGTGTGACAGGGTAGAAAGAGCAAAGGTTTTGAAGACAGACAAATCTGGGTCCAGATTTTGGTTCTGCCATTTATTAGTTATGTGAAATCTTGCAGGTGATTTAGCCTCTCTGAACCCCAGTTTTCTAGTATTTAAAGTGAGAGAATTCATATTTACTTGATAATAATGCTCAATTATGACAGGCAGATACATGCCTTATAAATAGTATTTCTATTATTAGTTTATCATTATGAAAATTATTACTAAAGCAATAGAGGTTTGTCTATAGCAGGATAGACGGAGAGTCTGTAGCCTTTTCCTTGGAAATCAAAATTTACATATGTCATAAGTAGCATAACTTACGAATTCAAGAATTTATTTGCAAGTACAAGAGGACCAGAAACACAATTTTTAAGAGATGACTCTACGAAAAGTTGCTAAAACCAAGAACTACTAAAAGAAAGAATTCTTTTATGTAGTAGATGGTAACCTTATTGGATTCCATCTACCACAATTTCATTTAGTCTGAGAATAAAGGAGTTACATATGCTTATGAATACTGGATTCATAGACAACTTTAAAAATATTTTTGGCTAGGTAACACTTTCACATGGTTCAGCTACCAAAAGCATTCAAAAGGGAATAAAGTTAGAAGTTTTTCTCTTTTCTTTACCTTAGTAGTAGGATTTTTAAAAATAGAAGCTGGAATATTCAAAGTCTATCACTAAACTGCTAACGAAAATTGTGGTGCTTGATGCAAAGGTACACTTTAATACAGTGCATCAGCCCACAAGTGACTGCTGGCCACTTTATTATCTTAATGAAGCACCATCATTCATAGTTGGTCATCATGAAATGAATCTGCAGTTTCATCACAGTGTTCATTCCTGTGGGTTCATGTTTTCTATGGGAGAGTCACTATTTTCAGGGCTCTCTCTTCTTTTGGTTTCACTTCCATTTAGCTGCTGCTTCTTACATGAGCTGTCTCAGAATCTCATGAAACATTTTTAAGCCAATATCCTTCATTGCAAAAAATCCTAACAATGAATTAAATAGTCGTCCTACCATGTTATTGTCTAATATTCTTGATCTTGACTTGCTGCTGAGGACTTTCCATAAAAGAGACTTTATCTCAGCTCTAGATCTACTTATATTAACATAGGCTAATGATGTCTCCTGCTTACTATTCTTCTTATGTGTATACTTGATGTATTTCGAATATCTGTAACTAGCACTTAATGTTTCCTACATTTAAAAATTTTATCATTATCTGTGTAGCAGACTGGTCAACATCCAGAACTCTATAGCAGAAGCACCCTAGTTCTAAGCTCAGCTTTCACTACTTGTTAATTATATGATCTCCAGCAAATGACCTAAACCCTCTGAGCCTTACTTTTTTGATCTACAAAATGGGTATAATAATTGCATCAGGGATGTTTTAAGGACTAAATCAGTAAGCTTAAATAAAATCCTTAGAGTCTAGTGTACAGTAAGTACAAAATACATTAACTCTACCACATTTTTATTGCAAGTATCTTACTAATGTTCTTTCTGCTAGCAAAAAAATGAGGGTGCTCTTTTAATACCTGCCATTTCTTTGTATCAAAACTGAAGTGTGGGTACCTTCTTGTAAGTTGGCCAATATTTGTATTTTGATGGAGCAAGGGATAGTTGTTAAGGATATATCTGAATTTCAAAACCACGATTCTTCCTCCTCAAAACCACTCAGCAAAACCTCAGTCAAATCCTTAAGACTCAGCTTTTTAGGTAAGTCTTGGCACCCTCTTGGCTGTGAATGTTTCAAAAGAAGACACTCGAGACACACAGTGCTTTGGGGGCCCACGAGGTTGGCATTCCTAGAGCCAGTCATGTTAGCACTATAGGGAAAGAAACACTCCTGCCTTCTCCCATGCCAGCCCCACCTCTGCCCACTCTCATTTCTAGCTTCTACCAGGGCAGCAGGGGTTTATGCCCAGAAAAGTCAGCCCCCAGAACATGACTTGGATCCATGGATGGTGTCACCCCGTACTAGGAACACTCTTCTCTCTTTTTTTCTCTCTCATTTTTTTTTTCTCTGTATGCAGCTGAGTAACTTGTGAACAATTTGATGTATTCAAACCAGGTCTCAGTTTGAACTGAGATAACCTGTGTTCGCGAATCAGTTCTATACTGAGGAGTGAAAGCTCTTCTGGCCACATAAGCTCTCAGGGAAGGACATCAGTGTGGCCTGCTAATGCTTCATGGAAATCAGGATTGAGTGTGACCTCAAAAAGGGCCTTGGTCACAGTCTTCAATGCAGCCATGGCTTGTTTTTACAAATGTAACTGGATTCCAGCATATATACTAATTTGCAAGACAATGCTCTGAAATATTCAGAGAAACTCAGGAATCACAGGCAGTTCCCATCATTGAAGGCAACACTTGAAAATCCCTTCTTTAAGTGCAACTACTTGAGAATGAGAAGGGTCTCACATGATGAATTAAAATCCGTCAAATTGGCACTTCAGCTGAATGAATAAGTGGGCAAAATTCTAGAAGCATGGACTGTCCATAAAAGAGACATTGCTTCATTCTTCCTTAGAAATAATAACATCTTTTACATACACCACTTCTCTCTGAGGGGCTTTAAATACTTTATCTAATTAATCCGCCCAGCTTCCCAGAGAGGTAGATGGGGGGCAGGTATTATTATCTGAATTTAGCCGTTGTAGAAATTAAAGTGTCCTGATTAAGTGACTTAGGTAGGAGGTGGCATTTGCACTTAAATAAATGGGCTCTAAATTCACTGCTATTGGAGTAAAAAGAGGACCTACAATGTATATTAAATCTGCCTTTAAAAAAATCCATCCTACGTGTAGCCTAGCCAAAAAAGTCTTCAGCACTGCTTGTTACAAAGAACAAAATATCTCAAAATATAATCGTAAATTTAGCTGTGGCTTCTGGGCCAAGAGGCTAGGGGTTATTTTTATTAAACTATAAATAAGAAGATTTCTTGTTTTTTAAATTGTTGTAGCAGTCAATTTAGTATTACTTAAACAGCTGAATGTGCACTGTGAGTGTCAGAATAGAAATATCTGAGGGCCATGGAACTCTGCCTTAGGGAATGGAAGGAAATCTGCATTTGGACCAGGTAATTAGACCCTCAGGGGAGAAAACTTGAAAGATAACAGATAAAGTCCAAGGACAGAGTCTAAAAGAGGGGACTAACTTAGTTGGCATTGTGTTACCTCTTCCCTTGTCAATCACAGTGTTTCCATTTCTCTTGCAGGTTATAGTACAGGGGTGGGCATGTAACCAGTTCCTTCCATTGACACACAAGGTGGGTGGGTGTTGCAGACCATCTGGAAGAGGCTTCTGTGATTTTCAAGAGGTCTAAGAAAGAGTCCTCTAACTGCTTCACTTTGTCAGGTCTTCATGAGCTGTCTGGACCAGTAATAGCAAACATGTAGCCAGGAATGAAACAAGTGGACCAAGGGGATGGAAGGACAAGGTGAAGAAATGACTCTGTGTCCTTGATAATGACATTGAGCTATTGAGCTAACCACTCCTGGGACTGTTTTATCTTGGCACTCTCTTTCTAGACGAGTTAAAATTTCTGTATCATTTAGGATAGAAGTGTCAGGTTTTCTATACAGATGAGTTGTCACTAACACAACCTGGAAGGTACTGTTTTCAGAATTATTTCTATGTCATTACTTCTGATGGAGTTCTATGTGCCTTCCCCTAAATAAAACACTTGGAAAGAAATGGGCAACAAAAGCAGACCCTACAGAATCTGGTGAGATTAGAACAGGAAGAATGGGATGCAGAGACAGAGTCTGAAGAAATCATGGCCCATTTTTCTCTGGATCTATAGAATAATAGTCGAATGATTATCTAGTTAATGAAAATAAGTGCTGTGCCCACAAAGCACCACGGAGGTCTATATGGCCAATCCAAGGTTTGCCTATGAATTGTCTGATGTCTCTTGTCTTGCTGCTCGAAAATTCTCTGATAAAGGTGCCCAAAGATGGAAGAGCTTAAGATTTAAAAGTTCTACCTGTCCATATACCCAGGCTGACAGTCTATCCATGTGGCAAGAATATACATAATTCTAAGGCATGGGAGGCACATTCTGAATCCTGGTGTGAGTTCCTGACTCTATACACCCCATATTCATTTTTTCAAAAAGTAAACAAGCCATGTCTGCCTGTTACACTAAACAAATAAGCAACAAATGATATGTAATGAAACTGTTCATTTTTCTCTTACTGAGGAGTGCACAACAAACGAAAAATAAACTACTCCATTCCTTGTTATTTGAAAAGTGAATGGCTAAGAATGAATTCATTTCCACCCTTAGGTTCCCTAGGCATACTAGAGGGGAAAAAGCAAAGAAAGTTCAAAAGGGCCTAAAGCGGTATTTCAATAAACTCCAGGATCAAAGCACAAGCCACAATAACAACAAAAACAACACAAATAAAAAAAAAACTACAAAGAACACTAAGAAATACAAAGCATCCAAGTGAGTAGAAAATGAAAAGATGGCGTGGCTAAGCCTCCAGTGATGGAATTTCTAACCACTTTGTGAGTTCTTGCTTGTTTCTATTGTGTGACTAATGCTGAGCCAATGTTTTGGTAAGATACAGAATGATAACAAACGAAGAATAAACAATTTTGAGCATCACTATGCAAACACTATGTCAGATATGGGAAGAAATAAAGAAAGGAAGGAAGGAAGAAAGGAAGAAAGGAAGGAGGGAGGAAAGAAGAAAAAAAGGAAGGAAGGAAGGAAGAAAGGAAGGAAGGAGGAAGGAGGGGAGGAAGGGAGGGAGGGAGAAAGAAAGAAAATGGAAGGAAGGCAGGAGGGAGGGAGGAAAGGAGGAAGAGTAGTTGTGGCCTCTGCATTCCAAACATGTAAAATGTAATTACATAAAATATGAGAATATGCATAAAATGCCTAGTAGTAAGCAAAGTGTCTAACAAATAGGATTACTAATACCAATATGCACCAAGATAGCAAGACTGTCATTCAGAGGCAGGATTAAATCAGTGTTAGTGGTGTAGGGACTGGGAAGAACTTGCCCGTGGTTTAAACCTCAGTTTTGCCATAAGAGTTGCACCAAGTAAGGCAAATTAACTAACACTTCTTTAAATCCTTTTTTCTCATTTTTAGCTAGAAAACAAACAACAGACTTGGTGGGTTGCCTGTGAGAAGTAGAAACAATACACAGGGAGTATCCAACAGAGTGCCGAGCCCTCACTGGCGTACTTGGTCAAGGGTAATAAAAAAATCAGTAATGGTGGGCTGAGTACATGGTATCCATAAATACAGCTGATGTTTATTGAATGCTTTTGGTGTGGGAACCATGCTGCCTAAGTCATCTCATTTAATTACTACATCGACTCCTACAATCATACTTACTATAAAAGTTTAGAGGTGGCAAAAGTCCATTCTAGCTATGAGACTTGGAAGAATTCAGGGAAGAAGTTACTGCAATGGATGTGCAGGAGCTGAATTGGAAGAGAGGCAATGTGATGGCATGCCAGTAAGAGACATGGTTCAGCAAATAAATAATGATGTTAAAGAGCCTATCAATCATTTATAAAAGTCATGTATTATCATCAAAAGAGTATGGACACAAGCAAATAGGTTTCTTAGAGGACTGCCATGTCCAAGGAATGGTGCTCCATAGAAGAGTAGACATGGAAGGTGCCTTATTCAAATGAGTCGGGAAACTGACTTGGCCATCTCTCTGGGGTTGATAACCTGAAGAGCTAGAAGCTCAGGGAAAATGTGCCCACTGGATCTTCTGAAGTAAGTAGGTAAGTAAATAAATAGATAAACAGGGCTTTTTCCACATACACAAACCTAATCAATCAGATAAGTGAAATTCATTTGTCAAATAATTATTTTGTTAATATGTCAATTTGAATAGTTTCTAAATTACTGTTTTTAAATCAACTGTCTATCTGCATCCCACCATCGCCAAGATCAGCCCTATGTGATACACGCATCAACATTATACAGTATTCTAGTCCCTTGCTGATTATATCATCAATAGTTCAGTGATGGTGAAGTCAGCCTGGGGGTGGGGGGTGGATCCCTGGGGTCTCCTCCCCTTTCTCTAGGAGTTGAAGTCAGTAGCTGCTTTCCACCCAGGGTTTGACAGGAGCTGCCTGAAGAACTTTGGTATTTCTCCTAAGTTTCCCCTCTCCTCTCAGACATTCAGCCATTTAGTCTGTGGGTGGTTTCTGCTTTTGTCTGTGGGTGGTGGTTTCATTGTGCAGAATTTTTTTTTTCCCCTGTGTTTTCTCTTGATTCAGGAATTTTACCAAGAGTGGTGGCCTGCTTCATTGTGACATTTTTCAGTTACACATTGTTAGGTTCCCAAAGCCAGTTAGGCGAGGTGTCCTGGGGAAATCAAAATATATTATTGTCATTTTGAAATTCCGAAATTAGGACCACCTTGCAAAAAAATTGAATTATAAACATGGTATGTCGTCTTGTTACCCAATCAATTGGCCAGTAACATGAAAAGGTTATTAGACTGTGCTGTGCAAGTATAACTTCCTCCTGCTAATGTGATGGAATTAATTCATACAACCTGATAACAAGGCTATTACAATGCGAACAATGGTTTAAAAGTGGCTTGCGTGGAACAGCCAGGCACCATTGAACATTTCAGATCAAAGGTCTATTGAACAGAAAGAACTAATAGAATCAATTTCTTGAACTGTTCCTGCATTTTCAAACTTGCAACATTATACCACATAATGTGACTTAATGAAGTACAGATGAGAAGACCAGAGAAAACCTAGTTCTAATGCAACAATGAAAATTAATGTTGTACTTTAGATTTTTTTCTTCTCTATGGAAACAAACTAGTTATTAAAAACAGCTTGGTATGCCTAAAACTGTAGATTCTGAAGCCAGGTAGGACTTAGATAACTTACTGAGTTACAGATAACAAGGACTAGAGGGAAACATTGGAAATTTTTCATCTAAGCTGCGAAGTTTTGTGTTACAGAATTTATTTTCAAACAACAGCGTACTTAATGAGGTAAAGTGTTCATCTAACTAACATAGGTAACAGAAGATGCACAGAACATTTTACTTACAATGTGAAATCAGAAGTTGAGTAGTGATCTTAAAAAAAATGGTTAGCGACTAAATAGAGAAAACAAACAAAACTTTTACTTTTCTGGAAAGCTCATTTGCGTTAAAGATTATTTCTCAGTAACGTACAGGAGTTGTTGGAATTCTAGGAAAAAGGTACAAAATGTATTTATTCATCAAAAACATCTGAACTCTTGCCATGACCCAGACTTTGTCCTATGCTCTTTGGAACTACCAGGAAATAAATTAGTGATAAATAGAGAGGAAATTATTAACTTGATGAAATTTTACAAGAACAAAATATGGAAGTGAAATATTTGGAAATGACTAAAATAAATTAAGCAGTTATTTTAACAGTAATTAAGATTAGAAGAGATTTATAAAATTTTTAAAAATTATACAAATAAAATGCTAAGCTACATTTCGAAATATTTAATCTCTTGAAAAAATGTTACACAATATGCTGCTTAAGGATATGGATCATGATTTTTTTCCTAATATATTTCATATAATTAATAAGTGGCTTTTAAATACATTTATTATTAAGAACTGGAATTATGGCAAGCATCTTATACTATAAAATAAAGCAGTTATTAGTAATTACTACTGAGTACCATCATCTGATTATCCAGAAATAGAAGTTCTATTAGGGTGTGTTGTCTTATTTTTCACCTATTTTATAATTTGTTTTACTGAACAAAGGTATCTCAACCTAGTTACTTTCATTTCTGAATATTAATAACTTAAAGACAAGGATATCAGTGTAGTGGAATTTAGTGTATTTTAAGTGGAAATATTTTAAAATAACACAGGGTCTACAAGTAGAAATAGAGTAATCATGTAGACAAAGCACTGCAAGTCATTTCTCTAACCAAATTTTTTTTTTTTTTAGTGGAGGTACTGGGGATTGAAGCCAGGACCTCGTGCATTCTAAGTATGCACTCTATTACTGAGCTACCCTCCTCCCTCTTTAACCACATATTTAACTTAAAAAAAAATCCAATTAGAAAGACACACAAGAATAATGAAATGATGCATGGCTAAAAAATCTAGACAAAGTACTTGAACACACAAAATAAAAGCAATACTTCAACATCATTATCTTTCCATTGTTCAACTTTAAAATCACATTGTCAAAAACAAGGATGAATTCCATTTTTTATATAGCTATATTTAAATTTTAAAATGTAGCTTACTAAAAGCAAGAATCTGGAATGAACAGGTAGTTAAATATATATTTGATTAATATTTTTCTACTGAAACACTCATGAAAATACCAATGAGACCAAGTTCCAGAAGAAATGGAAATTGAGGATATAAACCAGTGATCTCACAGATTGGTAATAATAATCCCTAAATACTTTACAAATCATCAGTATTGAGATTAGCAGTGAATGTATTGCTATACCTTTTAAGCTGAATAATACAGAAAGAAAAGGATGACTATTAAGAAAATCTCTGCTAACTCTTCTTTCCTAATACGGTTTGGTCTGCATTGCCCATGCAAAGTGTTGTGACCACAGCCTTGTGCTGGAAGAGAGGTGTTTGCTGAGGATACTAGAACCATTCACATCCTGTTCCCACCCCATCTCCTCCTCCTGACACCATTGGTTTCAAGAAAGCAATGGATCCAGCACAAGAAGAGGAGAAATTTTATTTGATAAGCAAAATTAACAATGATTGCTGATGAAAAGGAACCCAAGAAATGGTTCATTCTTCCAGAGAATTATAGACGCATGACCACGTTCAAGTAAAAGAAGAACTAAAAACTGTTCTGAAATTCTCGTGAATAAATCCATCTCTATAATTAGCAGAACATATAATAGAAAAGGATATTTGACATATCTATGTTTCCTCAACTTTAAGGTGAGGGAGAATGAGTTTGTCAGCACTTAAGTGGAACTGAAGGTGTAAAAAACTGTACAAAGAAAAATATACAAAAAACCTAAGCCCTATAAAAAGAGTCTGCAAACTCGAAAGAGTACAATGCTTAAAATAACAGAGAACAATACCTGTAGGGGGAAAAAAGATTTATTATAGAAACCAGAACCTGCAGGAATGTACTTGTGCTACAATAAAAATTTTTTTTAATTAAAAATTTTTTAAGAACTTGGAATTTATATGGCCAGAAGTAGAAGATTTGATTTTTTAAGTGCTCAAATAAAGTGAGATGTGTATATGGCTGGAAAAGGTAAGAAAACAAGACAGGGAAACTCTATGCATGATACCAGAATTAAAATAATTATTGGAGGCATAAAAGAGCTGAATTTACATGAAAAAAAAAAAAGTATCAACAATGGAGAGGGAAAACTCTGCAAGTTCTAACACAGAAGATAGAGACCAACAGACAGAAATTTTAAGATAAACATGATACATATGAAAAAATAGGGAAGGGCAATTCTACAGCAAGTTAGATATACTGAAGATGAGAAATATAGATCTTGAAGTAATCATCAATGAAATGAAAATTTAAAAAAACCCTTTCGAGCTCAAACTTTTTTGAGTGTGCATTAAATTATTGAGTGTGACTAGTAAATTAGTGGAAAAATAAATGAGCTCTTTTTAAAATCTTCTAGAAATTAAGATATAAACAGGTAGGTAAACCAGGTTACTTACAAAGAAAAAAATTAGACTGCTTCCATATTATACTAATAGCCTATAGACAATACAGCAATATTAAGACAGTTTTGAAAAAGAAAAGCTGGCCAGGAGTAATTATAATAAATTACATGGCTACAACAGTGAAGACAGTAATACTGGGTACAATATCAAAGAAATTGATTTGATATCTGAAATACACTTATTAAAATAGAAGATAATATATGAGAAAAATATATGCACCATTAAACCATAGAGAATGATACATTATTCAGAAAATGGTATTGAATGTTTGACTACTTGTGTCACATTACACTACACACCAAAATAAATTATGAACAAATTAAATATCACCAATGGCTCAAATAGCTAAATATTTTTTTTTGAATATTGAAATCATTTCAAAAATGGGCAATACAGGTGAAAAGTTGCTGATCTTAGTGGAGATAAGGATTTTATTTTAAAGCATAAATGTAAAGGAAATCACACCCAAAGCAATATAGAAATGTCTACACAAAGGTGAAAACTTCTTAGTAACATCTTGGGCAAAATAAAAATCAAATAAAGTTTTGTAGTTGGTAAAGAATATGTAACAGATTAGTATTTTATTAGAGACATGCTTGTAAATTATTAACATAACATTTGCACCTCATTGTGAATTTTTTTTAAAAAAGCTTTTGATACTTGCATATGTGACCTGCACACATATCAATATAACAGGCAGCCATGGAGGATGGCTAGAACACATGCTGAACACACTTGCAGCCACTACATCATTCACTGAGAATAACTTTGCTTTGAATAAATTCCCTCCTGATTTCTTTCAGTGTGATCAATTAAGTAGTAAAAATGATAAATATTTTAAAAATAGCTTGCCTTTTAGAAAAGTTTTTAGCCAAATTCATAATTTATAGAATGTGACTTGGAACAGTTTTTTAACTGGAAGGTATATACTTAACTGAGTCAAAGTTTTTGATTTCAGGGTTATTTTGTTATGTATCTTCATGGAAAATGATCAAAATCTGATTAGGGGTATGGGAATTCATTCTTCTCGTTGTTAATAAAAATGACTCACCGAGCAGGTATCAATCCAAAGCTGAAGAATCTCAAACATCAGCTGCAAAGGAACACTCTTAAAAATTGGAACAAAATCACTGTGACAGTGAAATTTAAGAATTGTATGAGCAAGTTGATTATAAGGATCATGATTTGTGTGAGACTCAATTCTTTTATATGTGATGAAAATTATAACTCTTATGGCGAAAGTTCAACCTCATGTGATAAACACCATCTAAATTCCGAGTATTCCTACATCTCTATCTTTATCTGTGACCTTTCTCTGACTTTCTGAGTTTTAATTCTCTCTTTAGGGATTTATGAATAGAAAAGCTTGAGAAGCATTATTTAATGAAATTGTAAGTTCTTTTTTAAAGTAATAATACTATGTTTATTAATGGTATGGGATATACATTCACTAAGTACAGATCCTTTTAAAATGGTTATGATTCATTCATTTTCGTCTTTTTGAGACGCAAAAAACTATAGGTACTTAATATATACAACTCGATCTGTTTGGAGATAAGTCTACAACAGTGAGACCATCATTCCAATCAATGTCATAAATTTATCCATCACCTACTATAATTTCCAGATAAATTAGAGCATGTGAACATAATGTAAACATGTTGGCACAGGAGTATTTGGCACTGGAAACATGTAAACCATAATACTGTTTTCTATACTATGCATTACTGTATATACTATTGTGTATGTGTGTATGTATGTGTGTATATATATGTGTATATATATACGTGTGTATATATGTGTGTGTATATATATATATGTGTATATATATATATATATATATATACATACTCTTTTGTAAAGAGGACTACCAAACACATATCCTTCTAAACAAGAAAGCTTATTTTATTTCCTTGAGAACCTAAGATATTCTAATTTTTTTACAATTATTTGAAGTATATTTATTTAGGAAGGGCAGCTTATAGCAGAGTCTTCCTTTTTCATTTTGCTGCATAATTTTCGTTCAATTGATATTATCAAAGTTGATCCTAGTTTAATCTTTTAAATGCCAACTTCTATTTTACTCTTAATCTGAATTATCTGTTCTCTTCTTGGTCTCTCCTACATTATTTGATGGTAATGTACTCATATTTTATCTTTACCAACTTGGTTGTCAAACATATATTTGTCTAAAGATTTAACATACATTTCATTTATCTAAAAATACTATATCAAGTGTGCCATTCTATTGCTATTTTAGAGGTCATTTAATTGATCACATTTTTCAAGTCTAGAATGTGTAATTTTTAAAAAATAAATCAGTACTAAAAGTTTTTACCTGACTTGTATTACATTTGCTTTAAAGAAAAAAAAATACTCGTTTATACAAGGTGCAAAAATGCTTTTCTATTCCAATTCACAGCAGTATACACAACTATTTGCCATTCTTTTCTAACATAGGGCTCATTTTGTTTTTTCACATTCTTGGGAATTCCAATCAGTTTAATTGTTTGACAGAATTTTCCTGCCTTTCCTCAGAAGGTGTAAATTTTTCAAGTGCCAGTAACATAGACTAGAATATTTCCCAGAAGCAGCAGCTAATTGCAACTCAGTTTACTGGGACTTTCATTTGAGGGCCTTTTTGTTTCTTTTATACCAATATGCTCTACATTTGAAAAATAGGACTTAAAACCAATGCACTGAAAGTTAAAAAAAAAAAAAAAATGCACTCTGTAAAATTACTTTGCCATGATAGCTACATACATAGAGTTGAATTGCAATCATTTTTCACTGACATTAGTTGGTACTTCTGCTAAAATTAAAGTAGTTTTTACTTGTTGTAACAAATCTACAGTATTAAAAATAAGGCTTATGCTTCATTCTGAAAATGTAGTTTTTTTTTTTCCCAAGCAAAATGTGTTCCTTTGCTATTGAACAATTTACATTAAGGGCCCTCATTTGGTCTTCCATCTAATATAATCTCTCTAAGATAAACCTGAAAAGGATATATAATTCATAAACCTCGATAGAAAAAAATTATAATTTCTGATGCCAAATATTTGTATTCCAGAAAATAATTGTTGTTTCAACAACAAAATGCTCTACAGTGTGTTTTTTCAGCAAACCATTTCTCGAGAAACCAATAAAATCAGGCACAGTATATATGCACTCAGTATCTTTAAAGATAGTATATAATTATGACTAGAAGAAAAACTTATTTGATGATATAAGACATATATTCATTTACCATTGAAAAAGGGAGTAAACCTATTATCATAGTTCAATGACTGAATACACTTTCCAACCCTCACTTCATTTTTGTCACCCTCATAAGGTACTTATTTCACTCTGAATTCTTTGACCTTAACCGCCTATAATTCATTCATCTGACTTGAACTTAAATAATTATTGATGCAAATTTTCTATATTCTCAACACTTTTGAACTAATTTTAAAATAGATCTGAGTTGGTATACAGGTTGACATATGTTATTGAATAACTTGAACTCTATAATTTCATACTCAGCAGTCTTTATCAAAGAAGCTGAATGGTTCTTTTAAATGAGTCACTATGTCACTAACAATTATAAGTAAACAATCAATTATGTTAAATGTTTCTATTTCTAGAATAGCTTGATAAAATTTTACTCCATTTAAACAACAACAACAGCCTTTTATTTAGATTATGAGCAGATTATGTCAAGTGATTTAAATATTTAGTTGTGTAGGGATTGTGGCAGGCTCTATACTTAGTTATCATGTATACTAGTGCATCTCCCTGCAGTGGCCCTGAACATGGGAGGATGGTACATCTGTGCTCTCCTGGCTCTGTGACTTCCTTAGTCCCATGAAATGAAGACAGACCGGACATATGCCACTTCTGGGTAGGAGCTGAAAGGCCAGCATGTAGTTGGTCATATTTGTCCCAGACAGAGGCTATTCCTCCAACTTGGGACCCAGAATAAAGACAGCATAGAGCTGACTGACAGAAATTTGTCCCTATCAGCGTATCTATATTGGCTGATAAAGGGGCCATAAACAGAAGCACATTAAATTAAAACCCTGATGATACTCGTTTCGGTTCTTTGTATTATCCTGTTAATGTTTTCCTCATTAAGTTATTACATATATTTTATTTTTTTGGAAACATAAGTGAATTCTAAAGCAAATTTTATAGGAAAAAAAGTAAGTATAAGGATTTTGTCCATTCAATGGAAATCCTACACAAAATAATTTAAGAAGCGATCTCTCTAACACTTCTTTGCCTCTGAGTCAGATTGGACTTATCAAAGTAGAAAATTCACAAACATTTCACCTTTAATGAGTAAATTTAACAGATTCATATGCTAAATGAAAAAAATAAATAATAAACATGAGTTAGTAATCACAGACATATATCATTTCCAAATCATGTCTTTGATAAAAGCGATCTAATTACTTACAATGGCAACTACTGATTATCTTTAGTTTGCCCTGTTTGGAGTTCCAGAAAAATTAGTAGAATTGCAACTTACTCACTAATTGTAATAAGTACTCTACATAATCCATTAACTTTCTTAGAGTTTGTATTTGAAAAATAACTCAGCTACTTTCTCCAGTTGCTGAAATGTTCACGATGATTTGATTTGTGTTACATTGGAAAAAGTAATTTTGCTGGACTTTAGAAGATAAAGTAACATGTGTTATCAAAATGACATTTTATATGGGGTGGGAAAATTATTTAAAATAAACTGTGAAACAAGGGATGTAATAGGAATAAATGGGAAATAGTTGAGTGTTACTCAATTTCTTAAACATAAATTAGATATTTTTGAAAACTGACTTTTTCCAAGATTCTGGAGTTCTACTTAGCACTGTGAAAAAGTAGTAACTAAACACACAGTATTTCTAAAATAACTACAAAAAATAATTTAAAACCTAGACTTTGATGTAACTGAATAATTTTATTCCCTGTTTTTTATCAGTTTCTGTTCCTGAAGTTAACTTAACACAGATTTAGAAATAACAACTATTGAAAATTTAAAATTAAATTTAATTAAGAAATTCAAATAAATTTCTAATCCAAGACAGAGTATTCTTAGTATCATGCAGCTTTAACATGAATACACTATGCTTATCTTTGGGCTTAATTATGTAAAAAAAACCCAGAAAGAAATCAATGAATTAAATCATTTTATTTACATATTTTGGGAAGAAAAGAAGAAACTAAAAGTTATATTGATGAAGGCAGGTCTGGGAATCAGATATTTACCTTATGCAAATAAATATTTTGTGACCTGGAATATCTTGAGAAAATTCTCAGGAATAATAACACTCTATGTGTACATTTTTCAAAATTAAAGGAATTGCTAGAATATTTAATTCCAAACTTCAAAGCAATATGGACTTTATACTTTTTCCTAACAGTTTTTAACATGGAAGGTCATTTTCAACTTTTAGAAACAAATAAAAAATAACATTTGCAATGAAAATACGACAAATATAATTTTCTTAGGTCATTTGCAAGCTTTTCCATCAGCAGCACAGAAATCAAATTTCCTTCCTTTCTCCCAGAAACTCTTGAAGTGCCAAAACTTTTCAGCTATATTTAGATTTTCCAACTGTAGCTCTATCTGCTCTTATGCCTTATGGTTCAAATTTTTGGGTTAGACCCTCATAGTTACTGGCCTAACAATGACCTGTGACAACCCTGGCTCCTGTTGGTCCAAACTATTTTAAAAAAATAGCATAGATATACAATATTCTCTGACTTTTAAGAGGCCAAGAAAGATACTATCTTGAAGACTCTGAACATACTGTTCCTCGAGCATTTGCTGTGATTTTTTCCCTTGTAACTTTTCAAGCCAAATTATGCTGCCTCCACCTAATGTTGCAAAAACTTTGGGTGAAAGCCCAAAGTGATTCTAAGGCTCTGGTATGGTTCTGTGTAACCTGGCATCTTTCCTGGAAGTTAAGTTTGTTAGGCAGCTATTTCTATAAACAAATTGAATAACAGAAAAGACACATGACCAGATGAAGTGACACTACCTGCGTTTTCTCTACAACCCTGTAAGAAGCTAGTGTTGGTAATTAATTATTAGAAGCTGACACCATGAACTGGGGTTCTGTAACCTTTTCAAAGGCCTTTTATACTGGTTAGATTTTACTTTCAAATATGTCATCTTTTCTCATAAAAATCAAACCACTGAATTTTATTGGTAGGCGTATTACTTTTATCAATTAGCTACTGCTCTGTAACAAACTAGCCCAAAATTTAGTATCTTAAAGCAATAATCATTTATTGTACAGACTGATTTCCAGAAAGTGGAGAATGGCTCTGCTTGGTCAGAAGCCTAGAAGGAAACAGTCCGGAAGATTGGAGATAAAGAAGTCAATGGCCTCATGGGAGTGGGCACAAGACTTTCAGATCACTATGTCCCACCTTACCATCTGAATGTCTATCAGAGCATAAGTACACCGGATGACTTAATCAGTAGAAGTGCTCTAACCTCTTGTCTTTAGCCACTTGGAACCTGTACAGTATACTCGTAAATGGAGTGGCCCTGGAGGCAAAGCTGAAGGCTATGCGCCGACGCAAAACCACAGCTCCCTCTAATCAAGGCTGATATAACTCCTACCACTGCTGACTGCTCAGTCTTCCAGCAGCAGAAGCAGAACTGAGCCCTTCAGAGAGACTAACCAGGTACCTTATGGCAAGTTGACTATATCAGAGCTCTTCCACCCTTGGGGGAACAGTGATTCTCCCTAGAATTGGCATCAACTCTGGATATGGCTTTGCCTTGTCTGAGTGCCTTTGCCTGTACCCAAATTCCACAGTTTTAAAAATGCCCAATTTAGCAACATGAGGTCATTCATAGCATTGCCTCAAACCAAAGAAGTGAAAGAAGCACAACACTGGGCACATGATCCTGGGATCCACTGCTCTTACTGAGTAACACTTTATTTGGAAGCAATCAACCTAATAGAATAATGGAATGACTTCTTAAAGTCTCAATCAAGGTAGTAGCTTGGGGATAAGACCCTGTTTGGTTAGGGTGCTCTACTCCAAGATGCAGTATATATACTGAATCAATATCTGATACATGTTACAGTGTCCCCAGTAGTTAGAATATTTGAATTTAAAGATCAAAAGATAGAAGCAGGAGTAGCTCCTGTAGCAACCCATTTGCACGATTGAGGCTTTTGACTTTGGCAACTTTGGCTCTGCTAGAATAGAAATTCTTGTTCCAGCAGGGAATAGTAATGGTATTGAGATAGGAAGTGGGCGGGGCAAGCCACTCAAGAAATGCTACAGCAGTTAACATCAAAATGGTGAAAGACTCAACCCCCAGTAGGCCTTGAGGCTCACAATGGTGGGAGATTTAACTTCTAGTAGAACTTAAGCTTCATTATATGCCTATTGTAATATATTAGCATGGTGAATAACATGCCTGCAGGTGCCATGGCAGTCCCAAGGCTAGCCACAAAAGGTCAAAGAGTGGGAAATGGCCAACTTCCTGGGAATCCCAGCCCCTTCCCCAGGCTAGTTAGACTGCTCCTTCTGCTTATATGCATATGAAGCTACCAAAGCCCATAAAAACGGGCAACACTGCCCCTCACGGCCTCTCTCTCTCTCCCCCTTTCATAGACAGACCGCACTATGTCTATGGAGTGTGTACCTACTTTTACTCTAATCTGAGCACCCAATCCCCCCACCTCGTGGCCTTTCTCTTGACTTTCAATGTATCTCTCTGAATAAATCTACCTTTACTCAGCTGTGGCTCCCTTTTGAATTCTTTCCTGTGCAAAGCCAAGGACCCACACTTGGCGGGGCACATCCAGGGGCTCAACCGAAGCCTGGGACACGGCCCTCCTCACGCCCCACATCCGTTTTTCCTGCATCAGTATCACTGAACTTAAAGCTATAACCACTGCTAGGTAACCATGGATACTCAAGCAGTGGACCAAAAGGCAAATAAAATAGCTCTTATACTCATGATGATAATTGGCCCTAATTATAATGAGAAGGTAAAGTTATTCCTGTACAACGGGAGTAGAAAAAATGACTCAGGAACTCAGGGAATTCACTGAGATGTGTCTTGGTGCTTCCATGCCTGGTGAGAGCAGTGAACTGTCAACTGCAGCAAACAGAGCCTGGCAATGTCAAAAAATTAAGGGCTCAAGTCTGTCACGTGTGAAAGTCTGATTCACCTCATAAGGCAAACACAACAGACCAGCTACAGACCTGACTGAGGGTGAGGAAAATCTAGAACGAATGGTGGAAGAGGTAGATAATCAACATCAAATATGGCCTCAGACACAGCTGCATGCGAGGAGTGTAGCTTATTCCACCACAACTTTTTTTATTAACTCTTTTGTACAACTTGAGGCCAGCCAACATTTTGGAAGATTCAGCAATGGATTGGGGTTAATGTGAGGTACAAATCAATTTAAGTATTGCAAGGACGGAATTGCATCAGATACTTCTTATGTCCTGCTTCTCATCCTCTTGGCTTTAAGTATGACTCCAGAGGCAGTTGGTGTAAACAGTTCTGTGAGGGCTTCAAATCCCTTTGTACTGACTGCATCTTGCTTCAAGCGTGCACCAGGTATCTTTCGCTTTCTGCCATGGATACTCTCTAGTCTAGGGAGTAGAACACACACACGTGCAGCCTGAACGTCAAGAGATTTAAAGATACTATCCCATCCCAGAGCTGACCCTAAGCCAAAGGCGTCAGAAGCTGTTGGACATATGCTTCATCCTGTCAATGCCTGGGTGGAAAATTCTGACAAGCATCCTAGTCACTCTGTGACCAACTCAATAACGCATTTCTAGTGCCTTTTTTTTTTCCTTCTCTGTTTCCCTCCTGCTATTTCTGAATTCCTACTTTCTGGGATCACCTCCCAGATAAACTAGTTGCAACACAGTTTCTAGTCTCTAATTTTGCTTTGAGGGGAAACCCTGCCTAAGCCAAAGGGCATATATGGCAAAAGTATTTGCTTAAAGAGAATTGAAACCTAGCCTCCTATGAAAGGAATGGATCCTTCCTCCACTGAGGTACAGCTGTCACTGTCATAAAATTTAGCATAAACAAATACGCCATCAAATGCCCTGCTATAAAATGTAACACCCAGCAATTACATACTAAAGGATTTAAGTTGACATCATTCATTACAGTATATGAATGATTCTCCTGGCAAAATGGGAGTTTAGTGTTAAGTAGCTCTAAAAGCTGCCAAAAGGCAAATGCTATTGAAACAAACATTAGCAACTTATGACGACAACCTGGGGCATCCTGACCATAGCGACTTTCTCTATTATGGGGCCATTAGAAACCAGCATAGGGTTGCATCCAAGTCGATTAGGAAAATAATTTACTTGAAATTTTATACTTATAGATGAAAGAGACTGGGGCATAATCATTATCGATTTTACTTTCTTTGTAAGGTTTTATTGTTGTTGTTTTTCACATCCTTTTCCTAAACAGAGACAGAGGAGCGGTAGGGAATTAAGCGATCTTTCCAGGGAAGATAAGCAAAGTTCGTCCATGAGTCAAATTAAATATTTTGAGGAAGAAAACATTTTAAGTGGCAAAAATAGGTAGTATCAAGGGTGATATCAAGTATGCATTCACAGAGTGAAACCTTTAACCAAGAATTTAAAAATAAAACCCACAGTCTTACTTAAAAAAAATAAGCATTTACAAGTTGTCTTGCAAAGGATAATATTCGTTTGATATTATGATTCTCCAAATTTAGTGCAATGGATTTTTGTTATCTGTCTTTCACTAAATCATAAGGTGGTTTAATGATAGAGGCAAATATCCAGTAGAAACTGAATATTAACTATTAAATATCATCCCTGAGAATTCAGGATTAAAATTCAATTTTCCTCCTGGGGTAATATTAACTCATTACCTCCTATAATCTTCAAGGACTTGTGATCTATATAAATATCCACTTTAAGGATAAGGATTTTCATTACATACAATGAGACATTCTACAGTTATTAGAAACTTAAGACATACACTAATATTGCAAAGATAACCTTATTGCTTCTGATTAAGAATGTGTTAATGCACTGGAGCTTGAGAACCATCAAAATTTCTTAAATTACATTTTAACTATTTTATTTTTGATAAAAAGTACAGTATGAGCAGAGTATTTATCGTTTAATTTGTGAATCCATGAAGAAAGATGACTTCATAAGTCTCTGAGTCATTAACAATTAATCAGATTTCTTCAATATAACAATTAAATGACTGAGAAGAAATCTTGAATTTTATGAAGCCCTATACGTTTCTCTCTTTTGACACTGTAAATTATGTTATTTCCAAAATCAAACTCAGTGAGTGGTAACTTAAAAAAATTCATGCTTAGATCCAAATGAGGGATTACAGCATCTCACGTATATTCCTATTTAAGCAATACAGTATATCTTTAGATTCAATAAATCTTCCTAATATTTGACTACATATTTATTTTCTAACAGAAATGAGTGTCGATAAATTTATCAGTCAATAACAGCCAAGAATAACATCCTTATGTAAGCCATGGAAAATACACTTTCATGTTCAGGACAAAAAATATACAAATGTGTCATTGCCTCCCTTGAATCCTTCATTCCACGACACGACAGAGAGGACTGCCATCAGATGAATGGCATCTAGGGCCAGGGGATTTCAGCCTTATATTTTACCATGTAAAGAGAGCCCTCCTTTGAATACCTCGCCAGAGCACCCGGCCAAATCAAATCAGCAAAGCCAGTGTTGAAACGCCAACTAGCCACCAGATGGCAGCAATGCTTTTATGAATAATGCAGCATTATGTGCAGTCCATCTAAGATTTCCTATGTTAATAATAGAACAACCCTTACTTTAGTAAAAGGGCAGATTTGCTCGTAATGAAGCCAGCCATTTTTTTTCATGTCCCTAGTAATATTTTGTGGGGTCTGTTTTCTTTCTAGTATTTGGGCCCCCCAAAATATTTTCTTACACACTGAACATTAAATTGCTGTTGAATTTAATTTTGATATCATGGTAAAAAAATGCCTGTGGCTTGAAACAAATATTTTCCTTTCTGATGGACAAAAAACATCTGCGGTTGTAAATGTTCCAGTGTAGCTGTCAAAAGAGAAGGGTTTCACATAATTTCCTGCTACCGTCATCAGTACATCCTACACATCAAAAGAGCGTGTTCATAACCTCCCTTTCCACGAATTGATTTCAAACCTATCACAGATCTCAAATATCAGAAGTTTGTCTTCTATTTGATCGTGGGTGTGAGAATTTTGAAAAATGAAGCATTGCTTAAATTCAAATTAAAAATAATCCCCCAAACTACGAAGCTCTATATTACTTGGGAAGGGAATCCTCAATATCAGTATTTCTTTCCCTTTTTGAGCTGTTTGCAGCATTTGTTAATTTTCCCACTGTAATTTTTTTTCTTTTTTTTTTTTTTTTTGGTTTGCACGTGTTCACCAAGGAAGTCAGACTGTTAGAATTTCTCCCAGTGCTGGAAATGAAATGTTAGGCAAAGCAGTGGGACTAAGGCCAAGGATCTAATAGCTCTCTACTAAAAAAAAATTCATCTAAACCCTCAAAGTGAATGCCCCTTCCCTGGTCAATTCACCTCACACTGATCTGTTATCTGAAAACAGTTCAAACAGCTTCCTTCCTGATCCCTCCCCAGCAACAGGCATTTCATTTCACTGTTTCACTTAGGTCATCTCTCAACATCCTGTTTTGTTAAGATAAAAGAGCAGCCCCCTCTTCTCTTCAAATACAGAGAATCCTTAACTGTCCTGCTGTGGTCATAGCCTTGTTTTTGAGTGTTCGTTTTCTACTGAACTTTTAGTAACATATTTAACTCATATTTTGAGAGACTGCATAGAGTCTACAAGTGGCCTCTCCAGTTCTGTATGAATACTGGCATTTTCCTTCCATCTTAAACTTAGTTATTTTTTTTCCTTGTGTTCATTTCAAACCTTTGTTTATGGATGCTTGCTTTGTTATTTTCTTACACTGCTCTAAACATTGCTCTGAGGTTTGAGAGTTTTGCCCACCACTGCCTGGATTTTTCTCCTGCTCAGTGGCTTGTGGCCTATAAACACTGCGAATATATTTTTTTCTCTTGCCTTCAGATCCAGCCTCATTACCTTATGTTTCTAAAAACTGAATGGCATCGGCTATTTATCTGCCAGTGATCCTACGCTATCCAAAAGCACTCAGTTTTATTTCACCCTGTGTCATCCTTATGGACAAGCTATAAAATGTGATACCGTTTACTGGCCCCATCTATTATGTACCAGTTTTAGAGATTAAATCATTCCTTTTTCTGGAAGAAGCCTGTTTGCTATTAAAAAAAAAAATCATATTCATCATGAAATAAACATGGCTGCTCTCTTTTAGAAATATAAAAAAAAGAATTTTGAAATAGATATGAAAAAGGGGTCAATTGGTTTGAATGTTGTCTTGTTAGCATCAGTGTAGTATCTTTTGTACTTTACAAGATGAACATCACAATTGGAAAAGCCGTAACACTTGAAGATTCTACTCTGATGCTGTGAAGTCCCTCTGTGGTGGTGGTGGCTTTCCTTCAGGTGGGTGTTCTGAAGCGCCAGTTTTGATACTGTGTAGCTCAGCTAGCCTCACTCTAGTTTAGTGGATGTGGGGAACTGTACTGTTAGCCCATGTATGGCACAGTGACCAACTCCAGCTCTGTCAAAACGTCAAGCAACAGAGTGTGTTCCGCAAGAGGAGGGGACTTACATTATGATGTCAGTAAGTGAAGAACAGCATGTTGCATTTAGCTTGGTGTCAAACTAAAATCCAGAATTTATTCCAAATGCACAACTCTTATCTTTGAGCAGATGGAGCCAGCTATTACAGAAGGCAACATGAAATGAGCTAACCAGTGATGTAAGCCCATTAGGTCACATGCATCCATTCTTCTGCTAAAATGATAAACGTATAAGAAGCCAAGCTGACATTTTCTTTTATATTTACATTTTAAATTTTGATTTATTTTATTGTGGAACCTTAAAATCTGGGTTCTCTTGGCTAATTTGGGACTCAAATGTACTAGTGTGGCTATTGTCAATCTTTACTGTCACCCAGTTGCATTCTGCTTTGAAGATAGCTTAAAAAGAAATGAATACAATGAGACAGCACTATGCCCTTTGGTAGTCAGTGTAATAAAGAAGATGTTTAAATGGGTCCATATCCTCACAAACCACCAGGCTTCATGGAATCACCAGGCAACATATGCTTGCCATTGTTTTCTTTAATAATGCACTCAATGTATCAGTATCTTAATTCTGTACTTGAGATTATACCTGTTTGTTTAAAGAGATCTTTATTATTTCTCAAAAGTTAAACCATAAAAAAGACAGAAGTTCTTAAGTAATGTCTGAATAAATAGGCATGTTCTCCATTTGAGAGGTGTACTTGGCATCAATCAGCCTATTTCTGTTTCTCTGTTCATCAGTCAGGCTAACATGCTCTTTGGGTCTCACCTTAGATTCTTGCAATCAAATTTATTTCCTGCCCCCAGGCTCTCTCCTTTGCAGTAAATCTTATACACCTCTGACATTAATATTCCTAAATCAAAGCCCCAATTATAAAAATTATATCATTCCATTCATCAAAATTCTTCTGTGCAATCCCACTGACAAAGATGAAGCCAAAATCATAAAAATAATTATATCTCTTCCTCTTCAATCAGAAAAAAAAAGTGCTGCCCTAATAGCTCAGTAGAGGAATAAAAAGAGTTACTATTGCCTCTCATTTCTGGGCAAAGTTGCTGCTCTTGTCTCTAAGTTCCCTTTTGCAAGATGCTCTCTCTCAATAGCTTGGGAGAGGCTTTCAGGGCAAAATGCTTTTCTTAAAGTGTCAAACCAGATGTGACATTGATTAAAAAGCTTGTACTGATTAGATATCACACTAATTGTACTATTTACTTATAGAATAGGATATTGAAAATAACTTCAGTAAGGTTTGAAGACACACATTCTTAGTTAGACAATGAATGAAAAGATTTTCACATAGTGTATTTACTCTTAGTCTCTTGGTTAAGTTCACGAGGTAGCAGAGAATACATGTGGAGCAGAGATCCTGAATTGTACTTCACAGATGCCTACCCTCTATCCATATTCTTCCAAAATCCACATCTGGAATTGTTCTCAAAGCACTATGAGATGGTGTGGTCAGAAGATGAATACAACCCAGTCTTATTTATACTGAAAATCAGTCTTTTGGAGTAGCTTTCAAATACTGGGCTGCTTCACTTTAACCTTAATACAGATGGGAGGCAGGTGAAGTAAAGCTTATCTATTACTTCCTTTGTGTGAAAAACTAAGCTGGAGGAGGGATCCTGCCCTGGGTTCTACATAAAGTTATGACTGACATCGTCAAAACTGGAACACAGGTCCCCAGACTCCTGTACTCTCTCCACTGCACCTCCTGAATGATGGATGAATATCTAATAGGTAGATAAAATGATTGGGGACAAGCACGAAAGCAAAAAACAACTGTATTAGACATTAATGCTGCTCTTACTCTGGTTTATTTTTAATGCCATGCTTTTTAAGATACTGTGAGTAATTCTCTAAAGTGAAACCAGCTTTACTTGAAATCTAATGCATATATGAATGTGAAGAATCATCCTTTTGCATTTAGTCTAACTATAAGCATTGAAAAATGAAAGAGAAATTTGGTAAAAGCTCAGATTTATTTTAAACCATCACTTTTAACAGAAGGAAATGGATAAAAGCAAAATATCAGTAGTTCTCCTTTTGGCTTAAAATGACATTTTCCAAGATGTTATTAAATTATCTTCGCATTAATAAACTTAAGTAGTACTTAAAGATTTTAAGCTAAGACATATTCAGATCAGGAAGAGCAATCAAATTATGTTTAAATGCAAAGCATATCCATGGAAAATATTACATGAATATGTTTAATATATATCATAGCTAGAAGACTCCATCCAAAGTCAGAAAAGAAATACAAGTAATGATTAATCTATTCGGAGATTTACTTTACTTTTAGGGACAAAACCCAGTCCCATGAGATATTTTTATACATTAAAAAAAGAATCTCAAATCCAGAAAATTTGGCCATAATTTTTGTTGAGTTATAAATCTGTGGTAGGAGAAAAACTGACTTTCACCTTCTTGAGTCACTTAATCTTTTCTGCCTTTCAAGCAGGCAATTGATATAGTTCTAATCAGCCATAATTCATTAATAGTAGAATTATCTTATTTAAAGCACATAATCTATAAATGAGCCTGCCTCATGTTTATGGGTGAAGTTTTTAAATTGTATTTTTAAACAAATCTCAGAAAAACTGAGTCATAGTCTGGCTCTGAGAAAAGTTACGTTTTTACAGTGGGAATGGCTACATTATTTTAAATGAGTAATCATCTACTGTTTTATATGTTGTAATGGAAAGGACCAAGAAAACAGATAGTAGTTTTCTTATTCTTTATCCCATATTTTAAAAAGGGACTCGAGTTGACACTAAAAATCATCTTGCAGTACGGAGCCAATAAATGTATACTGTGAGCACAAATTCTTAAAAATGTTTTATGGCAGTAAATTTTATATATATATATATATATATATATATATATATATATATTTTTTTTTTTTTACTAAAAAAAGCAACTCTAGCCTTAGCAGTAACCACTGAATTGGTTTAAAGGTGTCCAGTCTTCTGATTTAAAAAAAAATACGGGATATAGTCTCTGTAAATTCTTTGGGGAGGCAAAACTAATTTACATGTCAGGAATAAAGAATATTTCAGTGCTAAATTAAACGGCATGAAATTAATTCAGCGCTTGGGACCACCTTATATTTAATAAGGGGGCAGCCCCTTGGAAGTTGGGAATGTTTTAGAGATGTATCATGTATTTATTTGATAGCCGTGTCATGAACTCCTTTTCCCCAGACTTCTAAAAATGTTTTGCTCAGAGAGCCTTATGTTCAAAGGAAGGAAGGAAACCTGAGTGAAAATTTTCCTTCAACTTTGAAACAAGAAGGTATTAAAAGTTTAAAAATTACTTATTGTTATAAATTGTTTTGCAGCCATTTTCTCAGTTGAGCTTCCTATTGAAAAGCTTTGTAAATGCTCGATGTGTCTATGAGGGAAGGCAAGAAGGTGACGGAAGCACTGCTTGTGTTCCGGATGCTGCGTGACAACGCTGCCACCCTTTCACATGGTTTTATTTAGTTATTACAACTATCTCTCTGTAAATGACATTTAGGATTATTTAAGATTATGCTGTAATCCTTTTAATCCTCAGTGCTTTAAATTTCAGGCTAAACACCAAAGAGCAAACTAGCACTTAGCAGGAAGGTTTAAAACATGTGATTGGAACATATATCTTTTTATTCACTCTTCCCCTGATGAAGACCTAGTGTTGTTCTTCAGTTAACTAAGAAAACCTGTACCACAGTTCATTACAAATCACTCGGTTGCTAAATGCTTTCTCAAGCTACATCAGACTTGTGATGGCCCTTGACAATTATGTTAAATACAGAACTGAACAAAAGTGAGCAGCAATGAACATTTACTAGTTTAACTGAGAACGTGTATGACCTTTTTAATAAGTACAATGTGTCTTTCAGTGTCGGTTTGTAGTTGTATGAAAGTGGTCACTATTTCAGTGTCAAGCTATTAGATGCAAGTATACAGAGACAGGTAACATATATGCATACAGGCATGTACATTTTTACTTTTTAGACATATTATGACTTGTTTATGTGTACTTTATTATAGAAGTTGTTAATGATTTTTTAAAAATACATTATTTATTATTAAGGCCAGTTACGCCAAAAACTGTTCTCAAATAGGCAGATGTTCTTGAACTTAGCCAGTGAGCACCACTCTGATTTACTGAGAGTAGGTAAATAACCAAACCTAATTAATTAATACTGCCACTGTTATGTTACTACAGACCAACCAAATAAGATTGAATTCATATCAGGATTTTTAAAAATACTTGGACTATGAAGAAAATCTAACTTTTAATACAAAAAGAAAAAGAAAAATCTCAAATGTCTAAGTGGCATAAATAAAGGAAACAAATGAAATTCTCCCATTTTTTGTGTCGCAAATGGTTGCTTATGAGGCTGTCAAGTATATCCCAGGCACATAATTTTTTGTTTATTTTCCTTTTCATTTAAAGTTCAACTTCTCTACAGACATTATAATTATGTGGCATTTAATTGCTAATCCATCAACTTTTTAAAGACAAATTTCAAATTTTAAATTATTTCCAATTTTGCTCTGCTTTGATTTTTCTTGAACCAAAAATCTCAATAGTCATTTGCTATCTGTAATCTATAATTCATGGACTAAGATTGAACACCAAGCCTAATTCAAACTTGGAATTCTAAAGCTATTTCTGATGTAGCACATCCGCCGAAGCTGTGATGGTCTTTCTGAGTCTGGAGGAAACACTTCATTATTTTATAGGTAATGAAACCCTTGTACACACACACTCAAATACCCAACAATGCCTTAATACCATGTTTTTGAGGCATAATCATGTTTATTCTGATCAGTTGAGACTTAGACCAGCTAATGTATCTAATCAAATATTGATGCAAGTCATCTAGATTTAGCTCTCTGGCAAATCCTTCCCAAGGCTTTTTTGTTAACAGAACTATAAAAGCTATTTATATTGTTCCTCTCAAAAGGCTTACTTTTGTAGGTTGTCTCTATGGATACGTATTAGTAAATTTTACCTAAGCTCATGTGCTTAGGTGATGACAAGATTTTAGCATGATAAGAAAACCATGTGATTCACCCCAAAAAGAATGAAGCAGGAAATGACATCTGAATCTTTCTTTCGTTTTGTTATTCAAAACATCCTCACAATAACCTCTTGTTTCTCTAAACCAAAGGTACAAGACAAAAAAAGATAAACTAGACATGTAAGAACACTGAAGTCCCGTGAACTGTTCTGGTACCTTACAAACAAAACTAGCTGGCAAGATTTTCACCACCAAAAAGCTACAAAGGGAGAATAATTTAATATCTTTGGAAGTACCTATATTCAGAGATATGAAAAATGAGTAAAACATTACAACAGGTAGTAAGTCACACTCAGAAAAGGTTAGGATGATACATACCATCAGTATAGGTGGTTTAAATATATGTCGATACATATTATATTCATAGCTATGTAAAATTATACTTAAATATTTTTCTTCCATATTTGCAGCCCTGTACACATCATATATATTTGATTATCATCCTCATTTGTGATTTAACTTAACTCTTTGTAAGTTTAACAGCGGGAACTGAAAAAGTTTGCCTTAGGCCAACTTGGAGGGTTTCTATTGTCCAAGAATTATGTCAATCCCAAATTTTAATGACTTATAACATCAGTGATTAGGATGTTAAATTCACAATACATAATAAAACTAAACCATTTAGCTCACCCTACCCTGTTCATAACTAGTCACACTGACCATCTAGATTGTCATAGAGGCTAGGATTATAACCACTAAATTTTCTTATTTATGGCAGAATAACAAAAAAAGCAAGAAATTGCAAGACAGACTATATCATTGTTCTACAATTCCTCACTTTAAATCAAAATTTAATTTTACTTCTTGATTCTGTAAATTCATAATCAGTTTTGCTTTAGTCCTTTTATCTCTAAGCAAATATGTTTAGTTTTCTTTTTTTCTTTTTCTTTTTTCTTTCTTTCTTCGTCTTTTTTTTTGGTTAACAAGAAATCTCTACCATGTAAAAAATGAACACCAATGTAGAATTCAACTATTAGAAAAATAAGTTTTTCCAGAATATGTTGAAAGTGTTTTTTGTTTTGTTTTATTTTTTAATTGAGTCCAAATTATTTTGATAGACCTAATTTAGCATCTGGAAAAAGCAAAAGCAAACTAAAAACCAGTTTTTTTTTTCTCCCAGTGAGAATTCCAATAAGAAATGTCATGTACTCACATACTTCTATAACACTCAATACATTCATTTTAATGATGCATTTAAGAACAGAGTTGATTTTTCTTCAAGGGCTAAAATGGTCTTAGAAGACATTTAATATAATAATTATAATAATCTAGTTCCTACTAAATGATATAAAATCTAAAATATACCTATAAAGTTATTGGTTACTTTGGAAATATAAAAGTAAATTAAATTTCATATAAATATAGAAAAAGATCAACCTCCATAATCTGAAGTTATTAATTGCCAAAGGGATTTTAGTAACATCATATGTGAAATATTGTTTTCCCATTTCCTTTCTTTCAAGGATTTCATCTGGTTCTTTCCATTCAAAGGAACATGATTGAAATTATTAATCATAGTTATTTTTTCCAAAAAAATTAAATTATACAATATGAAAAATCTAATTTTTATAGCTGTTCAGAGCTCTCCTTCCCTCTAAGTTACACTGTTAAATGTAATTTATGACCAGAAGGCAGGAATGGCAATGAATGCAAATAGTTTATTATAATTAGTGAATCTTACTTTGTGTATGTCTGAAAGTTCTACATTAAATCTGTTTAAGCTAAGCATTCTAGGTTTGTATCCCAAATAGCTACCAAATACATGGCAAAATTCAGTGACCTATGGGTATATAATTAATGAACACACAATGTATATTTTGTGTGTAGATAGCAACCAGTTACCAGGGAAAAACAACAAAACAACCAAAATTCAACAAGGAAGAAAAGCCAGTTTTTCACAATGACCTTTGCACAACTAGCTCATGCACATGAAAAAACCATAACAAAGTAGTCTTGTTTTAATTACCCAAGAGAGCTCAGATTTAAAAGTAAGAAGAATAAATTGAATCTATGTAACATTCTTACCTGAAAGACATTCTTTCTGCTTGATTTTTCCTTGGCCCATTCAATATGTGCCCCACACAAATCCACACTTTCTGGTTTGTTCCCAGTTTTCTGTAAACAAAAATGCAATAAGAATAAAAAGCAAACAACACTGGTGATGCATGTAAGGAAAAATAAAATTTGATTGACTTAGCAGTTGTGTATTTATGGTGTAAAGCTTTTCTTTTTTTTTTTTTTTCTTTTTCCAGTTTCAAATATACATCCTCACTCATGCTCATTGCAACATTATTTTCAATAGCCTAGACATGGAAATGATCTAAGTGTCCATTAGTGGATGAATGGATAAAGAAAAAATCAAACTCATAGAAACAGGGTTGTTACCAGGTGCTGGGTTAATGAAAAGATGTCTGTCAAAGGGCAAAAACTTTCAGTTATAAGATGAGTAAGTTCTGGGGATCAAATGTACAGCATGGTGCCTATAGTTAACATTATACTGTATACTTGAAAATTGCTGAGTAGATCTTAAATGTTGGAACCACATATACACAAAAGGTAACCATGTGAGGTGCTGAATATGTTAACTAGCTTTAGTGTGGTAATCATTTCACAATATATATCATATCATCACATTGTACACCTTAAACTTACACATTGTTATTTATCAATTATATCTCAATAAAGATGAAGAAGTAAAAAACAAATTTAATAAATATTAAGTGCCAACTGTACACCTTTTAGAAATTCACATTTCAGACCTTTAAGACTATACACATAAGCATAATGTGTATCTGTATACAGTAAATTTAATTTAGATCAAATATTATTATAGCATATGCTTCCTTTTACACAATACAATGTGAGTGTTATTTAAAACTTGTTTTTAGTTCAGTAATTCATAATAATCAATTATTGGATATCCTCTATATTTGCCTCTTCATACTTTCATTTAGTTCAAGTGAACCACACTTACATAACTTTAAATTTGCATAACTTCAAACATTAAAAAAAAAACTTACCTGTTTGGGAAATTTCTTTCCTATTTTTAAAGAAAGTTATGGCACATTTCAAAGACTCCAACTATTTTCATATGTTCTGAGCTATTCTAGATTTTCCTATAGATAAGTTTAGTTTTCTCACCTTTCAGTAGAATACTTTAAAATTTTAGTATACAAAGCTTGTAATTTTTAAGTAGAAATCTTGTTTTAATGCAAATGAAGAAAGGGTAGCAGGGTGGTGGGGAAGGGAGATGGAGTCTACACTTTTTAAATTGAGGTATATTTGATTTACAATATTGTGTTAGAGAGTTTCAAGTGTATAGCAAATTGATTGGGTTATACATGTTTATGTATATATCTATATACTTTTTCTGATTCTTTTCCATTATAGTTTTTATAAGATATTGAATATAGTTCCCTATGTTATACAGTAAATCCCTGTTGCTTATCTATTTTATATATGATAGTGGGCATCTGTTAATCCCATACTCCCAATTTATCCCTCCCCCACCTTCCCATTTGATAACCGTAAGTTTGTTTTCTATGTCTATGAGTGTTTCTGTTTTGTAAATAAGTTCATTTGTACTATTTTTTAGATTCCACATATAAATGATATCATATAATATTTGTCTTTGTCTGGCTTACTTCACTTAATATGATAATCTCTAGGTCCATCCATGTTGCTGCAAATGGCATTATTTTATTCTTTTTTATGGCTGAGTAGTATTCCATTCACCTGTTGATGGACACTTAGGTTGCTTCCATGTCTCAGCTACTATAAATAGGTGCACTATAAACACTGGGGTGTAGGTATCTCTTCGAATTAGAGTTTTCATCTTCTCCAAATATATGCTCAGAAGCATACAATATTTTTAGACAATATTTTTAACAGTATAAACTTTAGGTTAAAACAAAATTATGGAAGAATGGTAGAAATGGTATAAGAAATCTGTCCACAATTGTTGCCTCATAGCCACCATATTTTATCAGTTTAATAGAAATGGTCTATTTTTCAAAAAAAGCCAGAAATATGGAATTTTTAAATTGTAAATTGTGAGGGTTTTTTTTTTTTAATTTTGGCAACTCAATAAAAATGTCTTTGGAAACACTGTACAGGCCAAGCATAAGTTTCCTTCAGGATAAATTCAGCTGGCAGGACAGCAATTGATAGCATACCATTCCTTTGTTATTTAGTAATAATTTCATGAGAAACTAATCAAGATGAGCATGCCCAGGGGGTGGGTATAGCTCAGTGGTAGAGTGTGTGTTTAGCATGCAGGAAGGAGTTCCTGGGTTCAATCCCCAATACCTCCATTAAAAAAAAAAAAGATGAGCATGCCTCTTATGGATGCTTCAGAAAGTGAAGTATTTTTACTATTTTCCCACACTCTGCCACCCAGGTGATCACTGTCGTGAAAAATCTCAAAGCACGATAATGATCTTCATTGTTGAGTGATTTATGACATGGAAAAACTAAGAACAACTTGCCTCTTCTACGGTAAATTAAATTATGGGATACTCAGAACCAATAGAAATAACCATCAAAACAAAATGCACATACAACAAAAGAGGTTATCGTTCCCATATAATGCAGTCAGGATAAAAAGATGGAATAATTTTATATAAGAACTTTCTATAGGCCAGACACTTCTCTATGTGTTTACAGCTGCCAGTTCACTTAGTTCTTATAATACCTATATGAAGTAGGTACTGTTATTATTGCCATGTTACAGGTAAGAAAATATGACGAAATGGTTAGGTAAGCTTCCCAAGGTAACACAGGTAGAAAAGGAGGAGTCAGGATTTAAATGCAAGCTGTGCCCTTCCACAGTATGTTTCTAACACCATGTAGTCCTTGAAAATTGAATATACGCTATAATCATATTCATGGTAAAACATGAAACATTTTGGGAAAAGATATGCCTTTCTTACTAGACTCTAGTACAGACACATTGATCTTGTTTTTGACCTTCTCTGTTAAACTTGATCTACCCATTGGGCCTTTATACCACCTGCTTACCTGGAATAATTCCCAATTGTCACATGGCTGACTCCTTCTTGTCCATCAGGTTCCAGCTAAATGTCACCTTGTCAGAAGTCTTCTCTCTGACTGCCTTATATAAAAGAGTGGCATTCCAGCACTCCTGATTACACCGTGGGTCACTATTTATTTTAATTTCACCACAGTCTTTCTCCTAACTGAAATTTACATATACATAGACTACCTATTTTTTCGCCCACTAGAATTTAACTGCCTGAGCTGGGACCTTGTTTGCCTTTTCTTCCACTATTTTCCCTAATGTATGAAACAGTGCCTGGCACACAGTTATTGTTCAATGAATATTTGCTAAATTCATGAATGGAGGAAAACACCAAAATGCAACTAGTTTTGTGCTTTGGAAGAAAGGTTTGAGCATCTTAAAATTCCTGATGCTTTCTGTGATTTAGCAAAATGATAAACAGTTTAATGGACTCTTTGCGGATTGAACCTAGAATTTCACAGAATCACTCAATAAATGTTTACATATGTCTGCTAAGTGTCAGAGTGTTAGCCACTGTGTCAGACACTGGAACTCCAGAGACAGGATACTGACTCTTCCTTTAAGAATTCCACACTAGCCTCAGGTCTGTATAATTTTCTGCAGACTCTCTCTCTCTCAAAGAGAGAGAAAACTAGAGGATGCCTGTGGGTAAAAAGCAATCTAAGCTTTGCCAGTGTTCTTACCGTCTAGCTCTGCCAACCTGTAACTGTTCTCATCAGCATCATATACTAAATCCCATGGCTTTGACACCTGGCTTGGGTTTATCGCAGTCTGAACTCTGTCCATCACTCTCAGTCACCTCCTAGTGCTCATGCATGTGACCTTGATCCATCTCTTACATTCTTCATGAGCTCACTGCTTCACCTCCTCTCCGCGTTAGCAATCTTCATTCTACTTTTCACCTAACAAATCCCAATTTCTGAGTCTTCCTTACTCCCATCCTGTTACATTTGGTTTTGAGGTTACTGAGATCGGCAGACCTTTGTGTGTTCTCCCAGTCTCTCAAGTCCTTTCTGGTTTTACTTTCTTTTATGTCCAAGCCTGTGTACCCGCTTCAGCAGTCACTTCAGCCACTCTCTCTCCCTTTTTCTCTCTCCCTCTTCTCTCTCCCTCATTCAATGACCCACTCTACTCTCTCATCTATTTTTTCTTCTACAGTCTTCCTCATATTCCTTAATTCTGGAGAAATAACTTGACTACTCAGTGTAATAACATTATAAATAATGGCCACCTACTTATAAGAGGCTTTTGACTCTATTTAGCAAAACTTTCATTATTATTATTGTGAGAAGGACATTTAAGGTATCCATGAAATCATTGCCAAGATGAATGTCATGGATATTTCGCTGACTTTTTACGTGTTCCTAGTCAGTTTCTACTCTTCCTCAAGGCACGTTTTTCCCAGAGCTTTACTTTTTCAAATTGGTCTACCAAATATTTGGCTTACTTCTAATTCACAGAGATCATAAAGCCCTTGGGCTAGAACGTTTACCATTCTTCCCACTTTCATAGTCGGTCTGTGCAATCAAAATGAACAAACACAAACTTTAATTCATTTCTGTATGCCTTGCCTTCTGAAAGCTTTACATCAGTTTCTGATTTATTCCTGACAACAATCTTGTGAACGTATCACCATTGCCTTCAACTGACATGTGACGAAGCTCAAGCAGGGAGTGGCTACGTGCCTTAAATAAGCTCACACATTTAATAAGCTCCCCAGCTGAGATATGAACTCCTTATTATCTGATTCCAAGTCCCAAGTGCTTGATCACAACACAGCACACTGCCTCCCTTCCATACCTACCCTTTCCTCCTACTAGTTCACATAATGCCCTTTTTAGGTCCCAAAATAGAAATTAACATTTTCTATTTCTTCCTTGTGTCATCATTTCCTGTTTTTACTTCTGGTTCCCAGAATTCTGGATGAGGGTCGGTAACTCTGGTCCACCTGTTTAATAAATGCCCATGTTTGGGCATGACAGTGGCATCTATGAGCATCAAAATTATCTGCCCTGTCAGTTCCGTATAATACATGAACAACTCACAAGGCAGGTCCTGTTTTCCCTGAGAGGAAGAGATGCTCCTTCTTTTGTGCAAGGTTTATTTCTCTCTAGTTCCTAATTCCATCCAATCTCACTCCTTATTGCCTCTCAAATGGATTATATGCTCTAGCCTATAACCACACTCAAGTCACTCCTGTTTAAAAAATGGAAGAAAGCAAGTATCACCCTACAACTTCACTTTATCTCAGTCTCATCTACTTCCCTTGCATTATTGTCAGGACTCTTTAGAGTTTGCTGCAGTCATATTCTCTGTTTGCTCATATTCTATTCTCTTCTCAACCCACTGCAGCCTTTTACTCCCTTCCCTGACTAATCTAAAATGTTTTAACCATTAAGATCAACAGAAGCAGCCTGGTGCTTTCTCTCCTGTCAACATTCTACTGGAACTCGGTATTACTAGACTCTGCAGGCCCTTCTCCTTAAAATCCCGTCTCTCAGTCATGGAGACATTTTCTTTCCAAATTCTCCTTTCACCTTTTATACTCTTCTGTCTCTGTCTTTTCTTTTCTTTTCTTTTCTTTTCTTTTCTTTTCTTTTCTTTTCTTTTCTTTTCTTTTCTTTTTTCTTTTCTTTTCTTTTTTTTCTTTCTTTTCTTTCCTTTCCTTTCCTTTTCTTTTCTTTCTCTTCTTCATCCCATTTCTTGAATGTTAGAAATTCTTGGTTTATGGTTCAAGTCCTTCATTATTTCTCATGGTTTACATGTTTCCTATGGGTTTTGTCCTATGGTCTGATCTGTCACTTATAAATATGTTGACTCCCCAGTGGTTCCTCTGGCCCCCAGCTCCCTCCCATGTGCCAGAACTGTATTTTCTAACTAACTACCATTAGGATGGCACACAGATAACTCATGTAATCACCATCTCCATTTTTTCCTACTGTTTGCCTTGGTTAATCATTCCTTAATCCACTTCACTTTTGTCACTTTTTTAGTTCTCCCCTTTCCCCCAGTACCTACAACCAAAAGATTCAAAGCCTAAATTCCAGAGCTAGATCACAATCTCATTTGAGTTCTTATTTTCTCTCATCTGAATTCTTCACCTTGCTGCTCCTGCCAAGACCAGTAAAACCCTTTTCAATTAATTCTCCACATTTTGATTTTTTTTTCCTAAAACACAGCAATGCTAAATTCATGGCAGTTTCCAAAATGCAACATGATTTTATGACTCTGTACATTGGGGATCTGAGTAAGCATGCACCCTTTTCATCTGAAACACATTTATTTTCTCTTCAATACATTCTCCCTGCCTCCTATCTGCTCATTTTCATGATGCAACTCCAAAATAACCTCCATGAGGCTCTCCTTTACCTCTGCAGGCACAGTTACCATTTCTTCTCACCGTCTCCCCTACTCTGAAACACACTTTTTTCTTTTTAACAATTCTTTTTGTTTTCCACACATTGAAATTACTTTTCAGTGTGTCTCTTTCCTCCAGCTAAACAATCAGAGAACAAGCTAGCTTTGGCCTGAGACTTATTTTCCCAAAATCTAGCAAAGTGGCCCAAAATATGCACTCAGCAAAAAATTTGTTATTTGTTTGATTAACTTATGAACTGGATGGAGAATTACAATAGAAAATGTCCAAATTCATTCCAATGCATTAATAAATAAAATTAAATAATACATCTCAGAATGACAGTCTACAAAATGAGAAATACATTGTGTACATAAAATCACAATATTCCCATTTATTCTGACCTTTAATAAGACTGACCATATGGAAAAATTAAAGCAAATAATAGAGATCTGGGGGGAATTTAAAAGTATGCCAGAAAAAAACAAGTGGTTCGGGTAAAAGTCAAGCAAATAAAAATACTAACCTCAAGAAAAGAAAACTAAGAGAAGTAGAGGAAGGATTATATAGAAGTGATCCTAATAAATAGTTCATTTTTAAAAAGTTAAAGCAGAAGGACCTAGGCTTGAAGAACAACTTGAGGGACTAGGCTTTATTAGATGCGAAAATTATTGGTGTCAAAGTGTTGTTAAATATTGGAATAAGTTGTTCAGAAAAGTTGTAGAATTTATTTGGAAGACAATCAAGATTTTATTCAAGAAGTCTGAAATTAAATGATCCTTTAATAGAAAACATATTTCTGATTCCACAGCTATGAAATACATAAAAAGTCTGCTGATGAACTACATGATGCCAATGTATCATATTGCACATCATTATAAAAATATACTTTAAAAAGTTGACTAAAATTGAATTTAAATCTAGGGGTGTACATATCATATCTCCTCTGGGTAAAGTTAAAATATAAAGGACTGATTTTTAAAATATTTAAATATAATTATTTAAAAGTTTTTTTCTCTGATTTAGATTAAACCTTTGGGATTAAGTTCCCCATTTTTCTTTATGGGATATTTGGGGGCTTTTAATGTATATTAAGAAAATATCAAAGGCCAGATGCTCTTTTGCTTGATGGAATTTTCCACGATGAAGACTGGGTATGTGTGTAGGTAACAAATCACTGGGCCACTCATTCTCATACCCTTATTACTAGATGTGGTTGATAAAAAGACAGGGCTCAGATTTTATGAAACAGATTATTAGCTACCATTTTTTACTTTGGATTAATTGCTATTCCAGAATATGGACTAAGATTGTCCTTTTCAGTTTGAAACATGAAACACAAAATCTGTTTAGAGGAATTAAGTTTTATCACATAACTGGTTTTGGTTCTGGAAAATCAGTCATGGAAGAGGATAAAACTCACTTATAAATTCTCATTTGGGCAAAATGATTTAGGAAAGAGTGCTGAATGGATACCTGATCTTATTAATGCCTAAAGTATGACCGCTGTCAACATAGAGGAGAATGCTTTGATTGTAAGATGTGGGTTTTATGTATATGAATATAAATGGTGTTAATAATAACTGAAATTGTTTCTACAGTGAAATTTTTCAGTACAAGACCAAATCAAGCCAGATTTTCAGATAAGCAAAGCTTTCTTTGTGATTTGGGATACCAGAGTGCTATGTGTTTGTATATTTGTTTTTGTTTTTTGAGAAGAAAGTCTTCTCTCCTTTTTAAGAAGAATTTATTATATTTATTCCTGAATCAAAATCTTGCTAGAATAAATACAAAAGCTTCTATTTAGTCTACTTTTGTTGCATGCTGATATTGTCTTAAATTTATATTACACAAAAAACTTATTTAATTCTGCAAGGTGAGTAGCTTGGGCACATTTTTGATGCCTCAGGCATCCCCTCAGATTCCCTCCTTAGACCCTCATCCACTCAGTCTGCCTCAGCTGACTCTACAGATGACCAGCCTTGTTTGGCACCTTCTTGGAACACAAGGCCCTCCCCATTGCCAAAATGCAGATAGGCTTTTGGCTCGCTGACCACTTCCAGATTTGGATGAAATGCCATTTTAAGGGGGCAGGATCTGACTTTCTGAGTGGCCATCCAAGAGTGTGCCCAGGATCCATATAATACAGGCAGTAAAGACTCTGGATGATGAATTGTAACCAAAAGGAAGCAAGAATGAGAAGAAACATAGCAGATAAGTTCCTTCCCCTTCCTCCAACCATCCCTCCTACAAACTGCTTCATGTTTTCTCCAGACAGTTTATCTGCAGCTTCTTCTCAAGTCAAGTGGTGCACCTGCCCAGTGGTCCTCTGTGTCTCTTTGAGACTCACTGTAGAGTAGTAGCCAGCATGGCAACACACCTCTCTACTATTTCCCATCATTCCTGCCTCCTTTCCTTTTTACTTCACCCTCTGTGTCCTGGAATCATGTCTCCCAAATAAAGCATGGGTGCTTAATTTGAGTTTTTGTTTTCTAGGAAGTCAGGGCTGAGACAATCAGTGTTACACTCCTGTGGCAAGGATGGACAGCTTTCCATCCAAATATGTGTAGTGCTCCTCTTCAGGAGTCTGGACTTGTCACTGGTAGGTAGGTCACCAGTCAAGAGCTCCATTTTTCTTCTATTCTACTTTGCATCAGCCTGTAGCCTCATTACTCATTCTTATCATTGGAATGTAAGCAAGAACAATGTGAGACACTTCTGGGCTCACAGCTTTTAAAGAGCATGCAGACCTTCCTATGTTCTCTTAATTTTAGCTTCATCTGCCACTAGGGGATGACACAACCAAAAGATGGGAGAAGTACCATGTAACATAAAGCTGACCAGGAATATCTGTTTTGGACTGTGATTTGAGCAAAAAATGAGTTCTGTGGAAACTGTGAATAGTACTTGGACAGCAGGTAGTGTTTCTTTACCTTAAAAATGTTTATATTATTGTTAAGAAAATTAAGGCAAGATTTTTTTTTAAATATACTGTCATTAAGTGGCAATTTGGGCATTTGAATTCAGTTTTAATGAACACAAGCATTAATTAAATAATGCAATAGAAAGTCTGTTCCAAAGCCTGTGCTTTTAACTACTATATTCCATTGTTTCATCTGGCATTAATAACAACAATAATAAGTATAATTAGTATTGGTTATCTTTGCTATGTGTTAGGCATGTTACATCAATTTTCTCACATAATCTCACAATAGCTCTATGAGGTGGGTACTCTTCTTAACCCCACAATGCAGTTGAGAGATCAAAGAACTATAGCAACAAATAAAATGTGAACCTGGGATTCCTAACCAGGTGGTTTGACTTAGAAGCTCCTATTTCTACCTAAAGCCTCTATTTCTACCTAATATGGTATACTGCTTCCCAGAGCATTTCAATTTAGTAGTGAATTTTAAAGGAAAAATAAAAACATATATTCAGTAAATTAAAAACTGCACATGGAGTAAAAGTCCATTTTATCTAAGAGAAATGCAAGCTCTAAATCAGATGTATTTCACTGACCAAAATGATAAACTACAGAGAGTCAAGCTTCATAATTAAAATAGTTTTCTGAAAGAGCCTAAGGTGAGGCTTATTGGACAATAAGCTATTATCCATTTATAAAGCACCCTATCAATTCCATAGATTTTTGTGGTTATTAAAAATTATGTAAGATACAGAATTTATTGTGGTTATGGCCAAATCCTGAGAAAATTATAACCAGAGAACATGGCTTCATTTATAGTAATATCGATCACTTGATTTCATTTTTTCCTTACAAAGTTTGTGTTAATAAAAGGCTAGAGTTCATTTTTCTTTTTTCCTTTCTTTCCATCTCCTTCTGTCATTCTCAAGATTTTGGACTGTTTTTTCTCTTTTAAAAAAAGTTACAAATGTATGATGAGGCCATACGATAGTGCAATTTATGGATGCACTAATAACCCGCCCCAATGGCAATCATGCTGACTTCGCCAAAGCACTACCATCATGAGAATTAAAATATTAAACAAATTTTAAATGCTTTCATTAGGCTCAGGTTGGTAGATCTATTGTTTGCCCTTCCATTGTTATGATCTTTTTGAGCAGGGATCCAAATAAAACCTTACCATTCACTTTACAAAGATAAAATCATTCCATATTCATTTTGCACAGAACACTCAATAATTCATGAATAGCTTTCTGATTGAAACTATTTTCATTTTTTTGCTAAATCACATCATTTTACTCTCATAAATAAGTCCATTTTGTTATTAAAGTCATGCTACAGTGAATGAACATTAGATGTACTGCATTATTTAATTAATGCTTGTGTTCGTTATTTGCACTGGAAGTAAACAATATTTAAAAAGTAAACAAATTATTTTAATGAAGTCTTTTATATTATTCTTTTTTTGCTTTCCAGGTTATGGTTGAATGAGTGGTTTTAAAAAGTTAATAGTTTATTAAATGCCTTGGAAAAGTTTTGTCATTAGAAGTAAAATTTCCAGCGTTTGCCTCTGATTAAAAGTATTAACACAATGTAAAGTGAAAAACATAAAAGTAGCAAAAGACACCCGGCGTTACATATGCAATCAAATGTGGGCTCCATATTAAACATACTGGCTTTAGAATAGTACAATTTTAGGGGAGAAATAATCCCTAAAATGTTTATAATACTTCTGAATTTATATCAAAAGTTTTCTGAGAACCATGTGATAAATATAAAAGAAATAATTAATTGATGAGAATAAGGTTCACTTGGTCTGAGTTTTGGTGTATGTGGAGATGAGAAATTTCCTAACCAGAAATACACTTTGCACAGTGCATTTATTTCAGTAGAGTGCCACACTGAACATATATTCTGGGTCACATGAAAACACTACCAGGTTTCTACCAGGTTTGCTACTGGTGCTCACTGAAGTGCTGATACACCCGTGTTTCAAGCACAGCAATATTTTTAGTCCTCCTTAGATGAGCAGCCCTGTTTGCCTTCTTTGTACTAAAACTTCTTTAGAAATACCCAACCACACTGTTAAAAGATTAAAGACATATGAGAATGTTATATATTTTCTGAGAAGATGCCCTGTGATTTACTAAGTGCATTGGTACATAATGATGACAAACTTAGCCAATTTGCTATTTTCTTTGTCAATAAGAAAATAGGCCTTATTGTTCTCCTCTATTTCCATAGGTTTTTTTGCTTATTTATTGAAGTATAGATAATTCACATTATGTTAATTTCAGGTGTACAGCTAAGTTATTCAAGTTATATATACATATATATGTATTCTTAAAGTCCCCTACTATTATGCTACTGTCAATTTTTCCTTTTATGTTTGTTAGCATTTGTCTTATATATTGAGGTGTTTCTATGTTGGGTGCATATATATTTATAATTATTATGTCTTCTTGGATTGATCCTTTAATCATTATGTACTGCCATCTTTGTCTCTTGTAACAGTCTTTATTTTAAGTCTATTTTGTCTGATATAAGTATTGCTGCTCCATCTTTCTTTTGATTTTCATTTGCACGGAACACCTTTTTCTATCCCCTCACTTTCAGTGTTTATGTATCCCTAGATCTGAAGTGAGTCTCTTGTAGGCAGCATATATACAGGTCTTGTTTTTGTATCCATTCAGACAATCTAGGTCTTTTGGTTGGAGCATTTAGTCCATTTACATTTAAGGTAATTATCAATATGTATATTCCTACTGCCATTTTGTTAATTGTTGTGGATCTGTTTTTGTAGGTCTTTTTTTCCCCTTTCTTCTTTTGTTCTTTTCTCCTATGATTTGATGACTATCTTTAGTTTTATGTATGGATTCCTTTTCTTTTTTTGTGTGTATATCTATTATAGATTTTTGTTTTGTGGTTACCATAAAGTTTTTCACTCCAAAGAGGATGAAACCAAAGAAGAATATACCAAGACACATTGTAACCAAAATGACAAAAATTAAAGATAAAGAGATAAATACTAAAAGCAGCAAGGGAAAAGCAACAAATAACATACAAGGAAACTCTCATAAGGCTATCAGCTGATTTTTCAGCAGAAACTCTTCAGGCCAGAAGAGAGTGGCATGATATACCTAAAGAGACGAAAAAAAAAAAAGTAAAACCATGAGTACTCTACCAAGCAAGGCTCTCATCCAAATCTGATGAGAATCAAAAGCTTCATAGAGAAGGAAAAACTAAAAAAATTCAGCACCACCAAACCAGCCTTATAGCAAATCCTAAAGGAACTTCTCTAGGTGGAAAAAAAAATGCCACAACTAGAAACAAGAAAGTTATGAAATGGAAAAGTTCACTGGTAAAGGCAAACATACAATAAAGGCAGGAAATCATCCACACACAAAGCTAGTAGGGAGATTAAAAGACAGAAGTAGTAATATCATCTGTACCCACAAAAAGCAGTTAAGGAATACACAAAACAACTAGATGTAAAATATATTAAAAACAGAATCATGAGGGTAGGAGAACAGAAATGCAGAGTATTTAAAATGCATGTGAAAAAAAGGGGTCAGCAACTTAAAACAAGTGGAGGTAGACAGACAGATAGATAGATCACATAGAATTTTTTAGACTAGGTCTCTCAGATAATGTAACAAGTTCCATCTTCTTTTTTTAAACCTTAAGAAAAAAATATAAATTCCCCAAATCTATCTCTGAAAACTCACTCTCTCTTAATTTGAGGTTATATAGTATGATGCCTATAGAATGAAATCATCTCTTCTCACAATCTGTTAAAGACCTTTCATGAACTGATTCCACACTGACTTTCTAACCAAGTTAGAGTGTCTGCTGTTCCACAGTGCTGTTCCTCAACTTATTTTGAGGCAATACCTCACTGACAGTGCATCCAAGCAACTTACAAAAGAAACTCAAAATAGTCTGGACTGGGGCACATTCACCCTAGGCCTCAGGAAACCTCCAAGAAACATTTTAAAGAGCAATTATAGCACATAATATGTGGAGCAAGGCAAGAGATCGGTAATATCTGGAAAATAAACAAGTAAATTAAGGAATTAATTTCCCATATCTTATCATTGCTTACTCCTTTAACTCAATTTAAAATGTCTTTTCCCCACATTTCTACACTGAAATCCTACTTATCCTTCAAAACATGCTCCAATACTACTTCCTCTATTGTAATAAACATACACATGATTCTGTTTCCTCTACCAGACTACATGTCCCTTGAGAGCAGGAATCATATATTATTCATCTGAATATCTCTCGGGTTTAACAACACATTATATGATACTTGTTAGGAGTTCTTGATGGTCTATAAAATAAATAAATAAATGGGTTTTCTAAATTACACAGCTTCTTCCCCATGAGGAAATCCATCATTTTTTCCTAACTGAGAATGCAAATTTGCCACATCCCATAGCTAGATTCAGGGTTCTACTTCATATAAAGCAGATGCTCTAAAATAACAAAGCATAGAAGGCACATAGGCAGAAAGTTACAGTTGAACTGCTGGAGCCAGTTGAAACACTTTACTGATACTAAAGTAGGTAAGTGCACCTGAAAAATTCAAAGGGTGTGAGTCAAGGCCTCAAAAGATAAATCAAACGGACAACTCTTGTTTCTATGGGACTGCTCTGGCACCAGATGAATCAAATAATACTGTGAGCGCTTTTGAGGCAACAGTTTTTGCCCTTGGACTAAATAAGTTGAAGCTATGATCGCAGAAGAATCAGTTTCTTCTCTCGACTTTTCGCCATGGTAGGCCTGGTACTTTTAAGACAAGCAACACCTGGGTCATACTGCCATTCAGTATGTATTTGTTAAAAGAAGAGCCATGAAAGACTATTCTAGAGTGAGGATGTCTGGAGAATACTGACCCACTTTACTAGAGAGTTGCCCCTGGTAGCATATCTCAGCCCATGACATTCTTCTCTGTCCTTTTCTTTGATCCTATCATCCAACAAAACTAAAAAGTCACTTTCTCTTTTTAGCACACAGACCTTGCCCATTCTCAGTTTTATGCCATTACTCATATTTTTTACTGCACTGGAATTTTCCCTGCCCACAAATCTCCACATATTGAAATTATAACCATCCTTCAAGGCCTAGTTCAAATTTTTCACAGATGTGAGCTCTCCCTCCTTTAAATCTCAAAAAAAAAAAAAAAGTGTATGTTTCTTATTTCATCTCACCCTATTTTTTGGCAAAGATGCTATAAAGCAAAGACTATATCTTGATTATATCTCTATGCCTTATATGTAGTCCTAACGAGCAAGCTGTTCATTGTAGGATTTCAATACATATTCTTATGAAGTCTTTTCCCACCAAGGCTTATATAAATAGCACAAACTTGATTAACCAAATGCATATTTAAATGAAAGTGAGGTAGATTATAATGAGAAACTATGCTATTTGGATCAACTCTCCCACTGAAAACAATGACAAATGCTAGATATAATATTTCTTTTTAAAATTATCTTAGAAGAATTGAGAAGTATGAAAAGATAGTGGGAACTTTTAGGATAAATATTTTGGGGAGGTGAGAATATGAACCCAGAGAGAAGAGCAGAATACCAAGTCAACATAACTGCACCTGGCCTGAGGGCATTGGTTTATACTGCACATTTGAACCTTGGTCAATTGACCACACAGAATAATGGAAAAGATGCTGCCTGAGTTCTTATAAAATGATAAAGAAGAACCAATATTTAACTTTTTCCTTCTCTCCAATCCCAAGGGATTATAAAGAAGACTGCCTCTGTAGATAAGCAATGTAAGAGAAGTTTAAAAAAAAAAAAAAAAGAATGAAGAATAATTCTGTCCCTGAGAAAGTATATCACAGCTGTAGCCTTCCTATTCTGCACACATACTTTGAGCATTTTATACTGTTAACTTAGATTGATCTAATTAATCATGGGAAGTCTTCCAGACCCTTTGAGAAAAATGCAAAATATTCTAGAGTAGGACAAATTTATCCCAGGCCTCAGAGAGCTTCCAATGATATTTCAATAACAATGATTAATGCATAGTCAAAGATAAGCAGACACACAAGGAAACAAAGCAACATGAGTAACAACAAGTAAAAACAGACTGATACAGACTTCAGATGTCAGAATCCCAAGACAAAGAATATGAAACAACTATGCTTTCTAATATTCACAAAATGAAAGAGAATCTTTAAAATATTTGTGGGAAAAAACTACCAAGTGAGACAGTAAATTAAAGAAAGAAACAAACTCCTAGAAATTAAAATTACAGTAACTGAAATAAAAACAATGCTTGTCACAAAGGGAGTTTTAAATTAAAGAATCAGAAGATAAATCAAGAGAAGTTACTTGGAATGCAGCTCAGAAAGACAGAAAAAAGAACTAAAACGTGGAAGACAGAGTGAAAACATATACTTAACTAGAGGCTTAGGAGAAAATAACAAAACAAAAAAGAAGCTACATTTGAAAAGATAATAGCTGAGAATTTTCTAAAATACATTAATGGTAGTTATAATCAATTTCAAGAGGCCTGATAATTCAGGCAAGGAAACTACAAAGAAATTGACATCTGGATGCATCATGGTGAAACTGTGGGAAAACAAAAGTAATGAGGAAAATATTATGAGCGGCCAAAAACAGCAATTAGACTAACAGGTAACTTCCTGATCACAATAATGGATGACAGAAAACAGTGGAAAGATATTTTTGATGTGCTGAAAGAAAATAACTACCAATTCAAAATTCTGTGTCCAAAGAGAATATATACACAGAACGAGGGAGAAATAGAGACATCTTGAAACAAGCAGACACTGAGACAGACTGTTGCCACAAGATTCTTACTATAGGAATTTCTCAAAATATACTTCAAACAGAAGGAAAAGTAATCCTAGAAGAAAGGTCTAAGATACAGGAAGAAATAAATAACAAGGAGCATGGCAAATACTGGGCAAATATAAATCAACACTGATTTTATAAAAGCAAATAAATAATGTCTAGCGGTGTTTAAGGAAAAGGAAAGAAAGAATTAAAACACCAAGTGAAATAGCACATATATTGGAAAAGGGATAAGTAGATTAAAAATATTCCAAAGGAATATTTTGGAAGAGAGTAAAGGGATTTGAATAGCGTTAGTCTTTGATAAATTGTAATTCTAGGCAGGTTACTAAAAGACATAAAATATATCATTCCCAAACCAGTAGAGAAAAATATGAAATGATTAAAACAAAATGAAAGAAAGGAAAAAGTAAGACATATTTAAAGAAAGTAACAAAAATAAAAGAAATATGTACTGTGATTTCATTTTATAAATTCAAAAGCAGACAAAGTAAGCAATAATTTTTAAGGGCTATATATATATAGTTGAGAAAATAATGAATGAAGAGTGATAAAATAATGACTAAAATGCAATTTAACTCTGTGGTAAGGGAAGAGGCTGTGATGACAAGGGACAACCGGCAGGGGGAGCTCCTAGAGGGCTGGCAGGGTCCATATCCCGACCTGGGTGGTGGTTATGTAGGAGTTTAATCAAAAACAGTTAAAATATACATATATGTTTTATATATTTTACTAAAAAATGGTTTCTGCATCATATTGCAAAGACAGTATCTTACAATTTTAAAGTGACTTACAGATCAGAATATAGAATAAAAACACTGTCCTTTCCTGTATAATCCAGAAAATCTGGATCTAAGGACACCACTGGTTTTCAAATGATCCTTTTCACAGGAGGGCCAGCCAGTCTGTTCCAAACTTTCTCTGGTCTGAAGTGAAGTGAACAGAACAGAGGCAAGGTATGTAGATACAGGAGGAGAAATTCTCCTCTCTTGGTAAAGAGTGTCTTTCATTCTGAGATTTTATCCTACCTGGATTTGGGATTAGGGCATTATGTAATGCCCTTTCTGTTAGAAAGTAACAGTGGTAGTATGTGGTAGTTTACTCTTTAGTGTCCTTATTAAGAAAGAATAACAGAAAAAATCAGTCCTCCTTTTCCTCAAATAGTTCACTGAGGAAGCAGAACCTATGAATCTCTGATTTACACACACTAGTGAAATGATTTTGTGTCTCTTTTCAGGGGGAAGCTGCTTTTAATAAAAATGTGACTTGGACTATTTTATGATGGCCATTCTGACAAGAGTGAGGTGATACCTCATTGTGGTCTTGGTTTGCATTTCTCTGATACTTAGCAATATTGAGCATTTTTTTCATGTGCCTGTTGGTCATGTGTATGTCTTCATTGGATAAATGTTTATTTGGATCTTCTGTCCATTTTTTGATTTTTTTTTTTTTTTTTTTTGGTATTAAGTTGTATGAGCTGGTTGTATCTTCTGGAATTAAGCCCTTGTCAGTTGCATCATTTGCAAATATTTTCTCCCATTCTGTAAGTTGTCTTTTCATTTTATTTATGATTTCCTTTGCTGTGTAAAAGCTTGTAAGTTTAATTAGGTCCTATTTGCTTATTTTTGCTTTTATTGTTATTGCCTTGGTAAATGCTAGAGACCGTGTGAAGAAAAGGGAATCCTCCTACACTACTGGTAAGAATGCGGTTTGGTGCAGCCATGATGGAAAACAGTACAGAGATTCCTTAAAAAGCTGAAAACAGACTTATCCTGTGATCCAGCAATCCCACTCCTGGGCATATAAATGGAGGAAACTCTAATTCAAAAAGATATATGGTCCCCAATGTTCATACAGAACTGTTTACAATTATGAAGACATGGAATCAACCTAAATGTCCATCTACAGATGACTGGGTAAGTAAGTTGTGGTATATATGTATAATGCAATACTACTCAGCCATAAAAAAGGATAAAATGGTGCCATTTGCTGAAACATGGATGGACCTGGAGATCATCATTCTAAGTGAAGTAAGCCAGAAAGAGAAAGAAAAATACCATATGATACCACTCATACGTGGAATCTAAAAAAAAAAAAAAGACACAAATGAACTTATTTACAAAACAGAAGTAGACTCAGACATAGAAAACAAACTTATGGTTACCAGTGGGGGAAGAAGGTGGGGAGGAATAAATTGGGAGTTTGGGATTTGCAGATACTAACCACTTTATATAAAACAGATAAGCAAAAAGTTTCTACTGTACAGCACAGGGGACTATATTCAATATCTTATAGTAACCTATAATGAAAAAGAATATGAAAAATGAATATATGTGTGTATATGTATGACTGAACTATTATGCTGAACACCAGAAATTGACACATTGTAAACTGCCTATACTTCAATAAAAAATACATTAAATACAGTAACAGCAAGGTAAAAAAAAAAAGTGACTTGGTTATGATTAAAAGAATTTCAGTGAAAAAGAAATATAGCCAAACATGGAATGTGGGACCAGGTACAACTTTTTGTGACATGATGCATTAAATGTGAAAGTAGTAAGGGTAAGAGACAATGGAGGAAGATGAGGGCCCCAGGAAAATGTACATGGACTATCAGGAGGTTACCTCTAGGGCCTCAGAGAAATGGCTTCATTTTAATAATTATTCAGTGCTCAGACACATTTTATGCTGCCTATGGATACACAGTTCTTTTTTTGGAGACTGTACATGCTGGTGTTCCTTGAATTAATACAGTTTTTTCTTCTATACATGTGTGAATCAATTTAAGCACAAAACTAATACAGCACAATGATATGTTATAATTATATTATACTCTATATCATGTAATATAGAATATAGGTATATTTTAATAGAGTATATTATAATAGAATATATAATTATCTTATGGCTACTATGTATTTTTTGTTTGTTTTATTAACTAATTATATTCCTTGCTAATTCTCTTGACAGATATCACTATCCCCGCTTTACAGATGAGGATTCTGAAGCTCAGAGAAGCTGAATTCCCAAGTGGCAAAACTAGAATAAAGTCCCTTGTGGTTGAACTTCAAAGCCCTGCTCCGAGCTACTTTGCTGCTTTGTCTCACCACTGCATTAACATTGAAATATCATCCCTATACAGATTAAAATGCCATTTACTCTTTAAACCACATTTTGCACTCACTTAGGCAATTTCTACTGACTCTTTGGAGGAAAGGACAGACTTTTTCCCAGAAGTACAATGAACAATAATACTAAGACATGTGTAAGAGGGTACAAGAGAAATTTAGAAACTTGAGCATAAATCTCTTTCAAAATAAAACCACAGTATCTTTAATCAAGGCCTGGCAATCATCGTATCATTTCTCTGAGACTGGAATTGGTAAATGTGGGCTATCCCACTAGGCCTTTAATATTTGGTTAGAAATGTATCCAAGAAGTTGACTAGTAAGACAATTCATGCAGTACAAACAGGAATCTGTAATTTTTCCCCCATTACCACAAAACACAGTTAGTTCTTGCCCTGGATTTGCTTTGAAGACAATGAGCGCCTAGGAGAAACCATAAGACCATTGAAAATGGGACCAGAAGTAATAAATAGGGACTGCCAAAAAAAATGTTAACGAATTTCTTCCAAAAGTAAAATCTACTGTCAATTTACAACAATTCTAAACCTTGAACTGGAGGCATGCAATTAGTGACTTGCAAGGTTCGCCTATAAATCTGAAAGAGAGTTTTTTTTCACCTGTATAAAACTGATATAAGCAGCTGATAATTATATCTCCTGGTACAAGGAGATTAAAATAATAAAATAAAAATAAACCAAATGCTTTAATTTGGAATCTAATCTCTCCCATTATCCCAGCACATTCACATAAACTCTGCTCCAATGAAATTCTTCTCACCCAGCAGGACGAAGATCATCTTCTGAGCAGCCAAACTCAGCAAGGCAAGCGGATTCTTCCCTTCCTGACTTCCCCCTTAGAACTCATTCAAAGGGAAGACAAAGGACCCGTGGGTGGAAGGGAGTTGTTTTGTGCCTGGCCCTTAGGGGTACTTTATTTTTCTTAAAAAGATTATCTCAATATTACTGTAGCCAAAAAATAAAAACAAAACAAAACCCTAAAACAAATTTCTGAGGCAGTTTAAATTAAAAATACAAAGGACTGAGATATATTTTTAATTTATTCATAATTAGTTTACATATTGGACTGCACCGAGACTCCAAAATCAGCAAGCTACTTGGGGATAAAGGCTACTGCAATTATCAGGAGCAAGCCAAATGCTACCTTTTGTTCTTACTAAAATCTTCTCCTTTAAAAAAAAAATTCTCCTAGCAAATGATTTTCTATTTCCCATTTAAAGAGGATTAAATAGCAAACACGACTAGTGGCTGGAAAGCAAAGAACTTTCCATCTTTTATTACCTGCCAAATACAAATTAGTTCATTGTGGTTAACTCCTGCCAGGAGACCCCTTTCCCTGCCGCCCATCAGGCCAATGGGGTATGGCAGGTTGGTTCCTGCCCGGAGTCCTTCCTAATCAGGAGGCTGTCAGACATGCTGCTTGCCCACTGTCTCTGACATCGTGCAGCAGCTCTGGTGTTCAGGCAGCAAGGTTTTGAGCTTGAATTGCCCCAGTAACTAGCTCAGAATTGCTCCTACTTACTGTCACTGTCAAATCTTTGTGGGCATATATGAGGCCCTCCTCCAGGTACAATCAAGAAGCCCTACAAATTTCACTTTGTGATAACTATAGGATACAGAAATTGTATTAGCTCCATTAGACGGAGTCATAGAACTATTCTGAAAGGTTAGCTGGATATAGTGAATGTCACAGTTAAGACTAAGATAAAAAATCACTTTGTTAACTTAGAGTGTTTCCTCATTGGTAACACCCTATATTAAGGTGCCATTTATAAACAGTTTATTATTATTTATTAATGTGTGAAGCACTTTATAGCATGCTAGATAACAACTTAAATTCATGTATTAAAGATGCACATACATGGTTTAATACGATTTACGTCTTATAATATTCTTTAAAACAGCTTCCCATAGTCTCATCTGTTAAGCATTTATTACTAATGCATTTTATAACATACTTTATAATACATTATTGGAGCAAGTAGCTGCATTTAGTGATCATTTCATAAATAAGAATAAAGCATTTATAAATGGCACCTTAATTTAAAGTGTTACCTTCCCATTACTAGATAGCTGCTCGCCATTCATCTCATTTTGTGATTATTCTCCAAATGCACCACTTAATAAAACAGACACTAAGTTCTATTTTCCCTTCATCTGATTAAAAGTTTATTGAGTCATTTCCTCCATCTGCTTTCAGAGGTTGATGGCTTGGAGGCTGTAGTGTGATTTCTGTTGAAATCAAACTTTCAATTCAACAATATTTCTGTAAAGATGATAATAGTAGAAACAGAGAACTACTCACCATATTAGACAGAGCCTGCTGCTTGGATTCTTTGTAAAATTCAATTTTTCGACTAGAAAGAACAATCCAGGAAGTAGACCAGTTTTTCCTTAGGAGAGAAAAAAGTTAAAAAAAAAAAAAGCGTTATCACTTGAAGAAATCATTCACAGATATTATATGAGCAACATTTGAAATGAGTAGAGACTATATTCTTAACTAGAATACCTTAAAATCTTTTCTTTTTTAAATGCTATAGGTGGTATGAAATTTAAGTAATAATAAAACCATTCTGTAATTTTTAAAGATCATGGCACTTACAGTAAAACTTTTATAATTTGTAGATACTCCCAAAATCTTTTTCAATTATTAAAATCCAACTTTTGTGTATCCATGTTCCCCACTCTATTAAAAGTCTGTTTCTACAGCAAGCTAAAAATAGCAAGGTAAAAACAGAAATCAGAACCCTGTCCTTTATTGTCATATCTCTTCATAGATTTAGTATAATTCAGTCTGAAAAACTAACCAGCTAATGTGTCACTGCCTAGTTCAAAATATTTTTCAGAGTAGAAACCGATTAGAAAGCAAAGAAATGCAAATAAAAGGAGAGAAATGCTTTTTCCTTTTTTGCCAGTCAAATTGGCAAGAATTAGAAGGAATAATACCAAGGGTTACTGAGAGTGTGGAGAAATGGATTCTCCCACACAATTTTAGTGGAAGTGTAAACTAGCACATTTTTCTAGGAGTGAATTTGGCAAAATATTTTTTTCAAATATTTTTAAATGTGTGTATCTTTTGATTAAACAAGCCCATTCCTATGAATTGAAATCTATCCTAAAGAAGTTATCTCCTAAGTTAAGGCTCTGTGCACAAGAATGAAGTACACCATTACTTCTTAATTCTGTACCTAAAATATATAAAATTAAGAGACAGTTTGTGTAAATTGCATATAAAGGATTCACATAATGGAATAATGAACCCTATGCTGTAGAAGAATTCTGATATTGAAAAATTTTAATGTGGACTATAATGTAATACGTAATTAATAACCCCATGCTGTACTATTTACCTAAGACTGTCCTCACCCATCTCAGCCCCTACTGATAATTAATTCCCATTTATTGGAAGTTCAAGTATTATATCCTCAAATGTGTCTTCCATGACTTCTTCACATAGCACTTAGGATAAATTTTAAAAATTTTTTGTAAATTTCACTTCTCTCTCCCTTGCTAAATAAAGAGCCCCAAATTGACAGAAAACATTTTATCTTTACAGAGGTACCCTCAGGAATAAGTAACAGTGACTTGGACAGAGTAGATACTAAATATGTATTTGTTGAGTCAATGATTTAACAGGCACAGGGGGAAAAATGCTGGGTATAACAATAGGTAAATCAGATAGTGAAATCATAGCTTTTGTTTTTCCTTTGCACTGAACATGCATGACTTTAGTAACCACATGTGTGTATATTTGTGTCATGAAGAATTCCCTTGTTTAGATAGTAAAACATTAAGGAGATTAATGTAAGTAAGTTTCTATCTATTATATCATATTGCTGCAGTTTGCTTTGGTTTAACACTCATTTCAGAATAGCTGAATTCATTTTACTAAAGTGATTTTTCACAAAGTTTACAAAAGACTATTCTGATCAATATAAAACTACACAAAAATATGTTTAAAATGACCATTCAAGATCTTTGTGCAATTTAGTTCCATCTGCTTCATAGACTCTAGGGGCTTGACTGAAAGAACAGCTTTGATTTAGTAAAGTTAGTATTTACAAGATTAGGTTGCTCTTAGGTACCTGAAGCTTTCCTAATGATATACTATTGTATTAAAAAAAATAGGACAAAGAGAAACAAAACAAACACACTGTGTATTTTTCAACATGCTAATATGAATACTATGTTCTTGGAGCCACTTGTCTCCCAACAGTCACTTTATCAATCAAGTGATGAAAAAGATGAGGGTAAAAAAGAAAACTACATAGACCTTTTCCCTTTTTTGCCCTGTTTCCATTTCTCCTTTCAGGGACCAGCAGCTGCGAGGTGAACTGGGGCAGCTGTAGCCTTCTCTTTATGCAGGCCATAGCATGAGATGACTGATCCACTGGCAGGACTGCTAGCCTACGCTGAGCGTCTTTTACCTCTGCTCCTTACTTTGACAGCATGTGACCAGGGCGACTGGACCACCCTCAGGTGTGATATATTAACCTGCCTGTTATATTTCCCACTGTATCTGTCATCTCCTGGCAGGGAGATACTCACTCTGCATCTTATTTGCTTTCTGTCTATAACAAGCCCTGGATAAATGGTTCTGATGTTGATCGTTTATAGAACGTGTTGGCATTACTCTTCCCTTTGTTAAACTTGGAACTGGAACTGGTTAGAACCGAAGTTGGATGAAATTCAGTTATTTCATGGTTCTCAATTATATCTCTGAACTGCTGTGAAATATTCTCTCTTAGGTGAGTCTGGTGAACAAGCCAACGAAGATAAGAACTGCGGGTCCTGCAACCTTGGTAATATGAATTGCCCTGGCACTTTACATACAGTGCTACTTCCTTTTGAATTTATAAACTATAAATGATGTCTTTATGAATACAAGTTTAGATTTTTCCAATTTGTTTAACATAACTTTATTTAAAAAGGAATAAAGAACGCTGTTCATCAACCTTCTAGATACCCCAATTTTGAGTCGGTTTTCCATGATCTCTTTTAAAATAATAATTAGCATAAATTTAAAAAGTACCTAGAATAAGTCTGATTTTCTAATGGAGATTTAGCTTCACAAAAAAGCTAGATAAAGGTACTAATGATAAAGGTACTAATATGTCCATTTAATAATATGGAAAATGAGGTTCAGAGTGTTTAGGTAACTTACTTAAGGCCATATACTTAGAGTCAAAACCCAGTTTCTGTGATTCTGAAGCCTGAAATCCGTTCACTATTTTACGTTATCTTTTTTAAAGATTAAGGAATACAGGCATACCTCATTTTGTTGTGCTTCACTTTAATGTGCTTTGCAGATATTGCGTTTTTTACAAATTTAAGGTTTGTGGCAACCTTTCTTTGGGCAAGTCTATTGATGCCAATTTTTCCAACAGCATTTGTTCACTTTGTGTTTTTGTCTCACATTTTGGTAATTCTCATAATATTCCAAACTTTCACATTATTATTATATTTGTTATGGTGACCTGTGATCAGTGATCTTTGGTGTCACAATTGTAATTATTTTGGGGTGCTGTGTGCTATGCCCAGCGAACTTTATCCATAAGTATTGTGTGTGTTCTGACGGCTCTACTGACTGGCTTTTCCCCATCTCTCCTCCTCTCCTTGGGCCTCCCTATTCTAAGATATAATAATATTGAAATTAGGCCAATTATAACTCTACAATGGCCTCTAAGTGTTCAAGTGAAAGGAAGAGTTGCACATTTCTCACTTTAAATTAAAAGCTAGTAATGACTGAGTTTAGTGAGGAAGGCATGTCAAAAGCTGAGACAGGCGGAAAGCTAGGCCTCTTGTGCCAGTTAGCCAAACTGTGAATGCAAAGAAAATTTCTTAAAGGAAATTAAAAGTGCTACTCCAGTGAACACATGAATGGTAAGAAAGCAGAATAGTCTTATTGCTGATATGGAGAAAGTTTTAGTGGTTAGGATAGAAAATCAAACCATACACAACATTCCCTTAAGCCAAAGCCTCAACCAGAGCAAGGCCTAATCTCTTTAATTCTGTGAAGGCTGAGAGAGATGCAGAAACTGCAAAAGAAAAGTTTGAAGCTAACAGAGGTTGGTTCATGAGGTTTTAAGGAAAGAAACCATCTTTGTAACAGAAAACTGCAAGGTGAAGCAGCCAGTGCTAACGTACAAGTTGCAGTAAGTAATCCAGAAGATCTAGCTAACATAGTTAATGAAGTTGGTTACTCCAAACAACAGATTTTCAATGTAGATGAAACAAATTTACATTGGAAGAAGATGCCATCTAGGATCTTCATAGCCAGAGAAGAGAAGTCAATGCCTGCCTTCAAAGCCTCAAGACACAGACTGACTCTCTTGTTAGGGGCTAATGCAACTGGTGACTTTAAGTTGAAGCCAATGCTCATTTACCATCTGGAAAATCCTAGGATCCTTAAGATTTATGCTAAATCTACTCTGCTTATGGTCTATAAATGGAACAAAGCCTGGGTGACAGCATATCTGTTGACAACATGGTTTATTGAATATTTTAAGTCCACTCTTGAGATCTACTGCTCAGAAATGATTTCTATCAAAATATTACTGCTCATTGATAATGCACCTGCCCACCCAAGAGCTTCAGTGGAGATGTACATTGAGATTAATATTGTTCTCATGCTTGCTAACATAATATCCATGCCACAGCCCCATGGATCAAGGAGTCCTATTATTTAAGAAATACATTTCGTAAGACTATAGCTGCCATAGGTAGTGACTCCTCTGATGGATTTGGGCAAAGTAAGTTGAAAACACTCTGGAAAGGATTTAACATACTAGATGCCATTGAAAACATTCCTAATTCATGGGAAGAGGTCAAAACAGCAACATTAACAGGAGTTCGAAGAAGTTAATTCCAATCTTCATGAATGACTTTAAGTTGTTCAAGACTTTAATGGAAGAAGTAACTGCAGATGTGATGGAAATAGCAAGAGAACTAATAGTGGAGCCTGAAGATGTGACTGAACTACTGCAATCTCACGACAAAACTTTAAGGGATGAAGAATTGATTCTTATGGGGGAGCAAAGAAAGTGGTTTCTTGAGATGGAATCTACTCCTGGTGAAGAACTGTGAAGACTGCTGAAATGACAACAAAGGATTTAAAATATTACATAAACTTAGTTGACAAATGAATGGCAGGGTTTGAGAGGACTGACTCCCATTTTGAAAGAAGTTCTACTGTGAGTAAAATGCTATCAAATGGCATTGCATGCTACAGAAAAATAGTTCATGAAAGGAAAAGTCATTCAATGTGGAAACTTCATTATTGTCTTATTTTGAGAAACTGTCCCAGCCACTCCAGCCTTCAGCAACCACCACCCTGATTAAGCAGTCATCAACAATGAGGCAAGGCCTTCCACCAGCAAAAAGATTGTTGTTCGTTGAAGGCTCAGATGATGGTCAGTATGTTCTAGCAATACAGTATTTTTTGAACTAAGGTTTACACACCTTTTAGACATAATGCTATTGTACATTTAGTAGACTACAATAGAGTGTGAACATAACTCTTATTTGCACTGGGAAGCCAAAAGATCATGTGACTCACTTTGTTGTCTTATTCCCTTTATTGAGGTGGTGGAACCAAGCCAGCAGTATCTCCAATGTATGCCTGCACTACTGTCTTGGTTAAGGAGGTTGTCAATTTCAGATTTCACTACAGTTTTGGTCCTAAGTTTCAACTTACAAAAACTAATGCAGAGCCTGTGGCAAGGCATAAGCCTTCTGGACTTTCTTGTTTACTATTTTACCTGATGTTCATTAGAAAGATTGGTCAAAGGCCCACCACTCCGAAGCTCTATTTTTCTCTTAGAAAGGGCACTGATTGAAAGGAGTCACATGCTGGATCTTTCAGCTCATCCTTAGAAGCCAGAAGCAGGGGTGTGCTTCTTACGATGGTGCCACCTCGGTCTCTTTCCTGCTAGAGGATTATTCTGGTTTGTGATGACTTACCTGCACTAAAACCAGAAAGTGACTCATAAGCTGTAGTCTGGGAGTGGCTGAGAAGTCCCCTAATGGGAACATCTTTCAACCTATGACTTGGGTCAGAACCTTCCACTCTGAACAAAGTACTCTAGAGACCTGGTCACTTTCTATACCACCTCTCTCTAGTCCATCCCCTATTTGATGTGTTTGGCCCACTGTGTTGCCTGTAATTCTCAGTGTATCAGCAGAAGAGCTTCCTCACCAGTTACTCTAGCGTGGTTAGCTTTCTAAATGGCACCGTCAGCTCTGGGGTGAACAGGATAAATGGCCAAAGCTTTGCCTTCACTTGAATCTTTAATGCTTTCTGTTTGCAACCAAATCCTCATAGGTGTCTGTTGTTCAGTGTGTTGAGATCCAACTCAGGAAGTGTAGGGCTTAGCCAGGACAGGTGAGTGCAGCAGTTTCTGGTGAAACTTTTAAAGTCGATGTTTTGAGGATGAAGCAATTTTCAGAATGGAAAGAAAGTCTCTCTACTTCCCTAACACCTCCCAAGAGGGGAACACCACCTCTGACCTCCTAGAGCTTTTCCACTCCTGGGCACAGTATGATACTAGTAAGTGGTTATTAAAGGTTTTTGAGTAAAAGACCTCAGGGGCTCTCAAATTTCAGGAGTGTCACATATCTAGAATTTTCCTGCTCTCTGTTTGCTGTTATTCACTAACAAGGACTACAAAAGCACCTACATCCTACATGTCCCTTCTTTATTCTTTAGTTCCCAAATGTTTTGAAATGTCTTTCCTAACACCACTTTACAAGTATCTAATGCTCTTGGTTCAGCTTTTTTTTTTTTTTTTTTTTTTTTTTTCTGATTTATCATTCTAGTGGCAATACCTGAGCTTTCTCTAGAGGGCTTCCTAACTTCTCAGATGTATGTCAATAAGATACACATTGGTTTTCACTCTGTGCTAGGTATGGCACCTCGTATTTTGTTTGTATCAAGTAATTTAATCCCCAAGCCAGTCACAAGAATTTATTGAGCCTCTACCACATAACAGACACAATTCAAAGGACTGAATATATAAAGGCAAATAACAGACCCTCAAGGCATTTACTTTAAACTCAGGGGAGACAGACAGTAAACATGAATATAAATAAATCCTCCAAACAGCAATGGGAGGTGGGTGATACCCCCACACTTCAGATAAGAAAACTGAGGCTTAGTGAGGCTGTCTCTTACCAAATGGAGTCAAAGTCATAAGCGTGGGATTCAAGCCAAGTCTCCTGGACCTTGAAGGCCATGCTCATTCTGCTGTATCAGTTATTTCTAGAGCAGCTGGCATGCAGCTCTCTCTTAGACGTTTGGGCATGTCTCTGCAGAGCCTTGTGACAGGCTCTGAGAGAGGGAGACTCCCAACTGTGTTAAAAGAGGTACATGAATGTCTTTCTCCCTGGAGCAAGGCCACTTCCGAGCCTGACATGGGTTGTTCTGCAATGCTGAACTGCAAGCCCTTTCATCCCTACCTGCCTAAGACGGCCAGCAGGTAACTTCATTCATCAGTGGGAGCCAATAAATGCGTCGAAACTTCATCATCTTAACTTTTAGGGCGTTCTTTTTTATTTCTCCACACAGAGAGAAAAAAACCAAGCTGCTGGATAGACTTGTGGGTTGAGTAAGACACATCAGTCAGGAAATGTCCGACCTGAGTAAGTCAGAGGTCCCAGGAATAGCTGACAGAGGCTCCGCGTGAATTTACACATAACAATTAGGTGAGGGATTGATATTGATGCTAGTAGTTCAGTACAGGAAATAGATCCTGGGACAAGAAATGCAGTTACTTATTTTAATTTTTTGTCACAAGTCACTTCTAAGGGGGGAAAGATCCTTAATACAATTAGGAAGAAGGAAGAACTAAATTGTCATAAGGACAATTTGTTACAATTAATGCAATTGCTGGGGCATTTTCTCCAAGTGAAACACATAGACAATTCACAGAATTTCCTGAAAACAAATCCTGAGTTGTAAGGGTAGATATGCAAAAGAAAAAAAAAAAAAAGAAAGAAAAAAAGAAAGAAACAAACAAACCCTAAAAACCAAAAACCTAAAAAAAAAAAAAAAAAAAAACCACCTTAACACAGCGCATAGCTTAGCTGAAAACTCTTTGCATTCTACAAAACGGACACGGGATGGCAGCACATAACAACAGCAACATTGTAACTGCTTATCTGAAGAACGCTTGATGGAAAATGGCCCTTAAAACATTCATTACCATTATAAGAACTTGTTAGCTTGAGCTCAGGTTTGACACATTCATTTGCTCTAACATCAAAGCTTTATATCTTACATTCACCTCCTCTATGCTTTCTTCAGTAATAACACGGTGGCAAACCAAAAAGTCAGAGGAAAATATAGGTGAGATTGCTTTGTAAATTTCAGACCATCTTTGGGCTGCCTGCCTCTGTTATCTGACTTGGTCACACTGGATTTGACTTGATTCCTCACCAGTGGTGGGGGTGAAAGTGATTTACTCTAGCGTCCTTGACTGATTTACCGAAAAATCACTCGGACACTGTTAAATGTTCTGACTAGTTCTCAAACTGGTAGGTGAGGAACTTATTTCTTCTCTCTTATATTCTAAGCTCCTTGTAATTTGCCCCTGCTTAAAGGGTCAAAGAGACACTAATGTATAAATACATATCTCTCTTTCACTATGGCAAGAAATATAAAAGCTTTTTATATTCAAAGGGTTACCAGAGGTTGGAAACTATAACAGGGAATATGATGGAAATCATAAAACTAAAGCAATCTTTTACAAATTAACTTCTGTTTTCCATGCTCTCCAAACCTTCCCTTCAGTCCTCCCTACTGAACATAAAAAGAGAGAAAGACAGAGTCAGCCTGAAAGAAGTTATTGGAATCCTGAGCAGAAAATGCTAAAATAATAATAATAATAATGATGATGATGATGATGATGATGTTTACATTAGGAGGGAAGGTATTTTGGTATCATTTTCTACAGAAAATCTTATTCTGAGAAACAGCTGTATTAAAAAAAAAAAAAGATTGAGAGAAAGAAAACAAATAAAAGCAACCATCTAACAGCTATGGGTCCGTGATGAAACGGGACACTGGACTGGGCTACTTCACTTTTGGGGACAGAAGTACCAAAATGCAGGAATTCCTAAACTTCCTCAGAAAAGCATACTTTGAATGTTCATAATGAAAAACTAAAGTTGAATGCTGAATGTATTCGGCTTTCAATCCTGTCTATCTGGGAAATTTCTAGAACTTCACTTCAAAATAAATTTATGGCCCTTTACAAATGAATAGCCAAACTCCTGTTGTATTCAGAGACAGGTCAAATTTTCCTTAGAAAGCAAGAGAAAATATATGAAAGACGGAAGGAAGTTAAAGAAAAAGGAATAGGAGGACGAGAAGGAAGGAAAATAACACAATACATGATGTGGGTGACTTATCATGGATTTATAAGTAGAAAACTTTAAAGAGATTAATAAAATAGTATTTGTTAAGTGACAATTGAAGCCCTTGGTACTTCGAAATAAAAGGACAGTTTTTGCTTCCTGGCCTCAAACAGCTTCCAGAAAGAGGAAAAAAAATCCAACCTACTTCAAACAGGGCTAAAATCTGATACCAACTATATATACAATAAGGCTGGGAAAAGGACAGGTTGATATGAGTGACCCAGTTTCTCCATCTGTAAAACTGCATACGACAATATAGCCTGTTTTACAGTATTACTGGCAAAGCAATTAGCCAGGTGCCTGACAAAGTAGGCATCTGTTACTACTGCTATTAACTCACTGAAATTTAATAAAAGATATAAAGAACTTGATAAGTGGGAAAAAGACTATGAAAAGAAATTTTACATAAGAAATACAAATTATAGCAACTATGGTATGCTATTTAATAGCTACTAAATTATCAATGGGATAAAAACTACATAATTTTTCAAAGTTATGATTAAACTGACTGAGACAGGAAGGGGGCAGGGCACAGCCATTCAAGGAATGCTACAGCAATTAACATCAAAATGGTGGAAGATTCAACCCCCAGTAGGCCTTGAGGCTCAAGATGGTGGGAGATTTAACTTCTAGCAGAACTTGAGCTTCATTATATGCTCACTGTAATATATTAAGATGGCAAATAACACGCCCACAGGCGCCATGGCAGTCCCAAGGCTAGCTACAAAAGGTCAAAGAGTGGGAAAGACCAACTTCCTGGGAATCCCAGCCCTTTCCCCAGGCTAGTTAGACTGGTCCTTCCACTTATAAGTCACCAAGCCCATATAAACTGGCAACACAGTGCCTCGCAGCTGCCCCCCACCCCCTCCCCATTCAGAGACAGCCCACACCTTACTGTCTCTGAGCACTTTTTTACTTTTACTTTTACTCTAATCTGAGCACCCAATCCCCTCACCTCGTGGCGTTTCTCTTCCCTTTAAATGTATCTCTCTAAATAAATCTACCTTTACTCAACTGTGGCTCATTCTTGAATTCTTTCCTACGTAAAGCCAAGGACTCACATGGCGGGGCACGTCCCAGGGGCTCAATTGAAGCCTGGGACACGACCCTCCTCACGCCCCACATCCGTTTTTCCTGCATCATGACAATTTTGTCACAAGTTACAAAAACATACAGATTCCTTGGCCAAGCATTATGGCAATATTTAATAGTCATTAAAAAAATGGTTCTGTGATTTAACTAAGTCATCCAGGCTTAGAATTTCTCTTAAAACAATATAAAAGAAAAACTGACAAACAGTAGGAGGTTTACTGCAATTATCATGATTTTAGTATAAAATTAGAATCAACCTAAAAATCAAATAAAAGGAGAGTGTAGAAATGGTTTGGTGCATTACAGTCCCATCAGCATGGTGGGATATTATATGTTATTAAACATGCTGATTACATCTACAATTTTCTATTTCTAAAGTGTTTATAACAGAAACAAAAGCAAATCCCACAAGCCATAAAGGATAAAATTATGGAACAATATGGGTCAAATATAAAAAATTCTGGTCATTGGGGACTTTCATCAACAAGGTTAATAGAGAGTAAGAGACGTGGAGGAAATATGTGCAAAATCTAAAGTTGAGAAGGTATTACGACTTGGTATATATTAGTTCTTTCCAAAAAGAAGTGATAAACTCAGTAGAATATAGTCAAAGTTTATGCACAGGCAACTCTCGGAATGCAGAACCTAACTGACTCTAAATAGGCGAAGTGAGGCTTAACTGAACACCATGCAATGAAATAACACAATGAAAATTAACACAACACTAAAGTAGGGTCATCCTATAGCCATCAACTTGCAAAACAGAGTTTTAATAATCCTATGTATTAATAAGATTATGGCAAGAGGAGATCTCTCCTGCATTATGGGGGGAGTATGAACTGGTGCATTCATTCTGGAGAAAGTCTGGCAGCAGCACCCGGCACATTTATAGCTATGTGTACCTCACAACCAGCAATCCTTTACTCCCAGGTGTATGTTCCAGAGAGAAATCCTAACAGGATTGCAAGGAGACATATATGTGGTTTATTGCAGTGTTGTTTAAGATAGAAGGAGTTAGGGACAATTTAAGTATCCATTCCTGAGAGGTAGAGTAAATAAAATTTAATGTGTCCACACATGGCAAAATGGGCATCAGTTGGAAGAAATGAACTTGTTTTAAATGTATAGATACAGATAGATATCCTAACGCTAACTAACATTAAACGAAAGTAGTGCGAAACAGAATGAGGCTTATAACCCAAAAGGCTTATGAAATTTAGAACACATTCACATACTTACTATTTTCTAGGATGCCACACACATAGCCAAATAAATATATGGAGAGTATATCTGATGAACACACATTCTACAGTGGGGTGAAGTGGAGATTGGAGACTAAGAATAAAATAAAACCAGCTAGGAGTCTTGCCCAGAATGATGATACTGTAAGGCCACACACTGAAAAGTATAACCAGCTCAATTCTGTGCACCTGAGGTTAAAACAAAACCAAAACCAAACCAACCAAACCAAACCGAAACAAAACAAAAAAAAACAAAACAAAGGAAAATTAAAATTTATATAACTTTAAATGAAAAAGATCTGAAAGACTGCATAATTATATGCAAACTGAAATAACAATAAAACAGAGTACAAACTAATGTCTATAAGAATTTAAATTAGAACACAGAAATGGTATGCAAGCTGATTAAAATAACGACAAATAAAACAAATGCAAAATGGCATACCACTGATTGAAACTACCTGAAAATGTATTACTGTGAGTTGGTTAGGGGAAAGGCCCTGTTCTGCTCCTCTGCTTTTTCTGGGGAACACTTTCTAGGAAAACATTTAACCGGGATGGTTTATGGATGGCTTACAGGCAAGGACACTTTACAAAACCACTACAGTGGAGCAGCATATTTGCTTGGAGCTCCTTTTAGGACCTCCTCCTCTTCCTTGCATGAGGCTGGAGGGTAAGACTGACCAAAGCTGTCACCACCTTTCTCCTACCAACCCCCAGGGAAAAGTTGAAGTGATAATTTAAACAAGTCCTTGAGTCCTTTTCTGTCCCTCTTTGGATTTTTTTGTCCACTTGGCTGGTAAGGTAAGAGAGGGTCTTAACTTATTCATCTTGGGAAGATTTATTGTTGCACCCTCCACATTTCTTCCATGAGCTGATATAATTAGGAGTAAGTCTAGGGGAGAGGAGGCATAGAATGGGTTAGTCAAAGAATCCCTCCTGTTGCCCTTTCAGAACCTAACACGTCAAGCCAGGTTCTCCACTGGGGCATGGACTTGCCCAGTCTTTGAAAGTAGCCTTGCATTTGACCTTATCTCCTGTGCATCTCCTTCCTGGGCCTCTCAAGGGAGGGTGGCTGCAGGGTTAGTGCAGAGGGACAGCCTAGGAGAGGATTCAAGACTCTGTTCGCTATCCCAGAACAAAACACAATATGGGCAAAAAATAGAGTTTGTTCTTTAAAATTGAAATAGCTCTTTTAGGTAGTGGAATTATGGATGACTGTTTTCTCCAAGTTTACTTCTTTTAAATAAACATATACTTACTCCACTATAGCAAGCAAACAAAAGTGTACTTCATTCTCTAGTACTGGCTAGAGTTCCAGTCTAGTACTGGATCTCATTACACAATTAATAAGTGTCCCATTGAGTAGATAATTAGTACATTTATCCTTTATGACTTTAACTATTAAAAATAGTCATGAGTAAATGCCTTGTCTCCTGTTGTGAGCACTTTCTACGTACCTTTGCAGCTTGCATATGGCTATAACACAAATCTAAGTGTGTAATAAGACTTACATGAGAAATAGGAAAAAATTCTAAAATGAAGATGATTATTTCTAAATTCTTCTTGTATAAAAATTATCTATCATCTGTGTCTACCCTCTTACCAACCTTAAATTTTTCTCCTAGCTTTCTGTTATTGTTGCCAAGGAAATTCTTATTACTTTTTCTAATTTCTCTCAACTGCTCTGTCTCATCTCCAAATGCAGCAACTTCTAACTTTTTGTCCTACAGATGATTTTATTTTCCTTTTATTTTTTTCTTAACTGATTTTTTATTTGAGCAACAAATGTATTTCAAATTCTCCATTCTTAAAAATGTTATGTTCCCAATGTATTGTAGGGAGACTTTTATATACTGCAAAATAAGTCTGTTCATTCCCTAATCTCTTAGTCCCAGAAATAAGACCCATTATCTTATTGCTTTGCACTGTTTTTAAGATTTCAAGTCATAGGAAGACAATAAGCACCTCATTTATATATTCTATGCAACAAAATAAAATATAGTGCTTTACTGGAAACTGTAATTATATTAAAAATAATGTTGATCATAGTGATAGCAGAAGGAAATGTTCTAGTCTTGCACTATAGGGCCTTTCTTTCCAAACAGCGGCACTGAAACAAATTGAGGAGAAGGGGAGCTAGCATAGTTATATAAAAGTGAATTAAAGAACTCTTATTACCTTAGTTTCTTTCCTCCATCTGCAATTTTAGCTTTTTGAAGATAACCTTCTTTTTCAACCATCTGCAAGAAGAATGCATATATTAAAAGTGTGACAAACTCCTATGCATTATTAGTTTGAATGAACGAACCTATGCTTTCCAACAGTCATTGCAGTGATGGAAGTTTCCAGTCATAGAACTTCATCAATAATGCATATATAGTTTATGGGAAGTGCCTGCAAGATCATAGTCATTACAAGCTGTTAAACATCCAAAAGAAAGATTACAAAGAGTAATGTGAAAGATTTGTTAGATAGTGATACACCTTTTCTCATTTTTCTTTCTGGGCACTGAAGTCACTTGCTTACAAAATTGATTAAAAATTATAAAACAAAGACAAATTTAATGTCTTCCTTAATTTTACCCATCATCCTTGGAAAAGTTCTTCCTTTGCACTCCTCATTTCCCCTTCCTCATGTACCTGCTAAGGCCAGTGATCAAGTAAAATTCAGTGAAACCAGGTAACTGAGCCGGTTGAACCAGAGGGGGATTTAAAACAGTGACATCCCATGCATTTCATTCAGTTAGTTACCAAGAGATGCTGTAACAGCACTATCTCATCATCTTCCCCCAGATGTGGGTTTGCTTCCCTTCCTATTTGTATTTATTTGCTTTCATTTGCTAATACAATCGCACACTTCTTAAAGGAGATTCAACAATTCCTTATTGCTCCACACAGGTTTTTGTGGAGTTCTAGGGTAAATAAATACACGATGCAAATTGTGATGTGGTGATTCCCAGCAAACTCTATATTAGATGTTTTAATTACTTAGTGCCCTATTTCTCCCTTCCCCTGCCTGTCCTGTACACCCCCTATCCCAAATTCTTACCCTGTGTTCTATCTGTTCACTCTTGGTAAACTGCCGACAACTTTCACCCCATGCTGTATGCTAAAAGCTTTAAGGAGTCACCTGCCTAATATCAAAGGACAACACCCCCTCAGTGCCACCCTCCATGCTTCTCTCTTGACTGTAATACTTCACTTCCACCATATCTCCATCTCATGAACTAAATATATTTAATCTACTTTGAAATATAATATTTCTGTCTATTGTTAGAGAATTCTTCCATGTTTCCTCTGCAATCTCTTCTAGGTGCCGTGTCCTGAATCTTCATTTTCCTTCTGTCATTATCACTATAGTAGGGCTTATTGGATCATATTGTATTTGCCCGCTTATTTGGTTGTGCCTCTACCTGTGCTGTGACTCTACCTTTCACACCTGGGTTCCCAGCACATACAGTGCTTGCTGGCACTGATCGTCACAATAATAAATATTGTTTGAACAAATGAGTGAATGAATGAATGGCTACTTAAATGCCTATTGAAATTTTTATAGGAAACTAGACAAGCCAAAAAAAAGTCTATCTGCATTATGACAGGCGAAAGGAAGAGATATTTGGGGGTGAATTATTCCAAACCACTAAAATTTCATCAAAGAATTGGCTATTTACAAGACTCAACCTGATATAGGTGAGAGCTTTTCTGAGTTGTTTATTACTATATCCCTAATATATAGCACAGTACTTAGCTTTCAAAACATATTTGATGAATACATCTTTTAATAAATAATGATGATGATAATGATGATTTATGATAATCATAGCATAGTATCTTTCACCTAGCTACATTTTCAGAGAATTTCTTTTATTTCAGCATGTTCTCCACAAGCCTCGAAGAATCTAAGGAAGCTCTCTTAGATAATTTTTAGAACCATAATGTTCAGTGGTGCCCCTTTTGTACTTGGATTCATCTGTTCATTTGTTTTTTCTACCTTTTATTCTATGTATACTGTCCCTTCTTTTCAGTGCCAGGAAATCTTATTTATCTAACCCTATAATCCATATAATACATTTACTATTTAACTCTGGGCATCACTGGTTTCTACAAATGTTTGGAAGAAAGATGGTTTCAGGAGCAGTTAGCATCATAGAGGAGGTCCTTTTCTTTAAGAATGTATACTAAGAAAGTTCATTGTATAAATAGAGACAAAATTTACTGTCTTACATAAGCTTTTTTTCTGATGAAAATAATTACCAAAAGCCTGAATATATCTACCAAAAAGCTACAAAAATCTCTCAACTCATCATAAAAATTGATACATGCATTCTCAGCTAAGAATATTGCTTTTTTCCCCCAAACTATATTCGCTAAAAGACCACTGGGTGGACATTGGATATTTAGTACCCAGAGATGTATTACTGATGACCATTTCTCTAAAAAAATGAAGGGAAATGGGAAAGGGAAAAGCTAATACTCTTGTAGGGAGAAATCAACATAAGCTGGTTTGAGTTATATTCTTTAAAATTCTCTCTCCTAGGATGCATACATTATGTTCCTCCAGACACTACTGAACCTTTTCAGGATACCTGAGTTTGAGGCCAGGAGCTGAATTCCTCGTATTAGGATTCTATAAATGTGATAGCATTGCCATCAAACAGGCTGAACCAGTTTTCACGGCTTTGGGTCAATGCAATACAGTTGCCAGGCATGACCCCACAGAGGTCCCAGTAAAAGGAAAAAGGAAGAGGTAAGTAGCAGGTTTGGTATCTTCTTTTATATTATCATTCTAAGTCCAAGTTGCCTTCCTGATCATTTGAAGAAGCTAATAATCCTCTCACTGTGTACTTTTACCAATCATATTTATTTATGTGGTGCAGATTTTTACATATCTATGTGTCTGCATACAAATTTTCACATGTAACTGTACACAGATGCAACCATCATGCACTATTCCCACTTCTGGGATCAGCCGTTCATTTCTCTCCACTGTTTCTTTCATACTTATTGTACAGTCATTCACTCTTTCAACACATTTTTAAATAGTAACATTCCCTTCCCATAAATACCAGATGCTTTGCTCACAATGGACTGCAAAGATTAATAGGACAATCTTAATCTTACTGAGACTTATATCCTTGTGAGCTCACATTCAAGACACTTCTGGTCCTCTTTTTGTGGACTGAATACCACACTCCTCTCCAGCCATCCCAGAGACTGAGTTAGCTTTTACCCCGGAATAGACAACTCCAATCAGGCTTCCTACACTGAAAGCACTGCGTTACTTTAAGTCCCATGATGGGGAAGCAAAGCTTCCATGAGGTACATTTAATTACTTAATTATTCATTGTCATCATACTTTGAAATACCTCATCATGTTCCAGACACTAGGAATCAGTGATTCCAGGAAGCTCATAGGAGATGAAAGAAATATTAGGGCAAGCAGAAGATGACTATGTATTTTGTATGTGGCTTTATATATGGTACCACAGTATTTACTCTAATTATTTATTCCCATTTTATGTTAATCCTATGGTTTGCAGGGACAACAATCAATAAATCACAGTGGAGTATGTTGGTCATCTAGGACTCAAATGGCCTTGCCTCTAATAATTTACAAAATTATGTATAGCTCAGGCCTAAGTTTAGGATACTATATGCCAGGTTCCAGGCCCATTTGAAGTTCTTTAAGGTAGTAGCACTCCTTAAACTACGTATACTTAAGAAATGTCAACGAATATTTAGATGCTGTATCTGGCTTCTTGAGCTATTTATCCAATGCTCCTTAGAAGCCTTATTTAATGCTAAGTGGCAGGAAAGATCAGCAATTTGTCCAGACTGGATGCCAGCCAGTCTGCTAGCATTGAGGAAGTACTAAGCAGACACAACTGTGTTGAGATACAGATGAAAAGAATAAATGGCAGTGGGATATCCAGATAGCACCTGTTTATCAACCTAAGTTGGAAGTGATAGGCAAGGCAAGAGAGCCGAAGACAACCTATGATTAATGGTAACAATCGTGGTAGAGAGACCAGCCTGTAACCATAAGTTCAGACACTGTAATTTTTTATGTGAAGGCTTCACATCGTTCTCAGATAAAAGTAGAATTGAAAACAACAGATTTTCATCTACACCAGTCCACCAAAAGAACTCTATCAAAATACATGTTTATAAATAGAAATAAACTGAATCTAAGACTTTCCTTGATTTTCACAAGAAGGGATTGGCTTTTAATACCAGAACCACAGAGCTTTTTTGCTCTACTGATGTATGTAAGTTGTTGCTCTTTCCCGCTTTGTTCTGATTGTGTTCATTGGCAACATTCTGACTCCTAATTCACTTTCTAGGTACTCTCACATGGAATGTGGATGACAGTCAGCATCAGTATATCCACCGCTATAAATTTATACATCAGAATTACAGTTTACACAGCAGACTCTTACAAATTTGGTTACTATGAAATAATCCTAGGGATCATCACCTCCATAAACACTGATAATATTGATAAATATAATTTTTCAAGATCCTCAAATCTGAGACAGGCCCCAGCCCTGAATTGGAGACAGCCCTCCAAAGTTGCATTACCCTGTGAAAATTTCTGTGTGACTGACTGTACTCCTAGGAGAACTTTTTATCAACTTGCTGTAACTACAAATGTGAGCTACAACAATTTTCAAACAGATCAGGCATTTAATTATTTTCCTATTTAATAATGAGGTTATATTTTTTTCTGAATTTTTAATAGATCACAGTACTTTGCTGGTAATCTTGTTTGTTCTGGTAATTTCTATTATAAAGCACAAAATGAACACATATCTGGTTATATCAAATGATGCTTCTCTTCCTTCTTAAATCTCTTCTTGATTTCTCTACTACCCATAAAAACAGAAATTTCTGTCTTCTTTCCATTGGCTTTCTTTTTTAAAATTATTTTTATGTTTCTATTTTTAAAACAAAAATTGTATACATTTAAGGTGTAGAATATATTTTGATTTATGCAAACATAATGAAATGACTACTATAGTCAAACTACTTAACGTATCCATTTTCTTATATGGTCACCTTTTCAAATCTTTTTTTGTGGTGAGAGCATGTGAGATCTACCCTCATAGCAAATTTCCAGTGCACAACACAGTCTGATTAACTATAATCACCACATGATATAGTCGATATCTAGAACTTAGTCATCCTACGTCACTCCACTGGCTTTCCTTGTCTTGCCCCACTTTCCTCTTTGGGATTCATTGCTTACATTTTTCTTCTCAGTCTCCAATTATTTCTGTATTGGCTCTAGCTTTCTTGCTATATCAGATCTGCTGACCATGTGTTTGGACTTGCAGTGGAACAGAAACAAAAGCAAGGGAAAAAATCACTTTCAAAATCCAACTTATCTGTACATCATATAAAGTATTAATTTAAAAAATGTAAATGTTTAATTTTAGAACTACCTTATGTATAGCTGGAGAATGAAATATGATGCTTTTAGAGACGTGAAGTATGATATTTTGGCCTAATGTAGATGCATAATTTACTGTGTGCATACTTTTAGAAAGTGGTAAACCAAAATTCTCAAGTTGGATACAATAATTACATGAAAAGGAGAACAGAAGAAAAGCAAAGAAAAACGATGCTTTGTCATACATGAGTGGTGCCTGGAAAGGAATAACTAAGCATTCTCAGAGAAGTTCTGGAGAAGCTGGTCTTGATTTCAGGCCTTGGAGTTAGGCACGGTTTGCTCATTGCAACTTATTTATACCCTGCAGTGCGTATGCTGCTCATGGGTTTTCCCCTTCTCTTTCTCTCAGGATAAGATAATATGTTGAGCTTTAGGCTTCTGCTGAATGTCTTGAACCGTTTTTCAAATGTTGGGTTTGGCAAAGTGCATGCTATGTTTTGCCAAGTGCTTTTCCCCATCATTTTAAATCCCTGTGTATTTCCAGGGAAATTTGACCCACATGTCTCTGATTTATTTACCCTTAACTCATCAAAATGTCATCTGGAAAAAGCTACTATTTGATGTTTAAGAACCCCCATAGCCTTTTCCCTGAGCCTTTCATCTTGTAACCAGTGTGTTTCATTTCATCACCACCAAAAAATCCAGGTTCTATTTGGGAAATGGGCTGCTGAGGGCACCTCTTTTTGTCTCAAGAACTTCAATATTCTGGAGACTTTCTCTGCGTATCACCTCTCCTTTCTCCTCCTCTGTTTCTCTCTTCTTCCCTGACTTCTATTTCTTTGTGTCTTGATTTAAATATGTTGCTCTTTCTTTGCCTACCATTGGAGTTCAGTGAGAATGGCCTTTCTGGTTACTGCCTCGGCGATCTATTACCATAATTCAATTGCTTTGTTATAACCTAATTTTGGTCAAGGCAGTAAGGAAGAAAGGATTGCTCAAAGTTAATGTCCTTTTTTGTTGTTATTGTGTGTGTGTGTGTGTGTGTGTGTGTGTGTGTGTGTGTGTTCTTTTTCTCTACTCTAGAGTCAAATGAATTTCAAATGTGGGCCTGGGTGGGAGAAGTTATTGTAACCTATTTCTGTGTTTTAATGGCTTCTAAACTCCTTACCATCACCTCAAGACCTGTCATGATCAGAGTACTACCTCCCTATGCCCACACTTCTTGACTTATTTCCCTGTTCTAGCCAGTATGACATTCTTGCAGTTTTTCAAATGTAACAACTTTGTTCTGACCTCCAGACCTTTGCACTTGCTGATCCTTCTATTTGCATCATTCTTCTTCCAGTTACTTGCTTGACAAAATCTATCACCCTGCAAGTCTCAATTTAAATAGCCCTTTCAAAGAGAGCTTTTATGATTACTTAATCCAAGGTAGGCTCTCCCTCTCACATAGAAACTGTCTGCTCTCATAGCATGTTGTGTAATTTGCAGTCATAGAACAATGCCTTCCCTTACTTATGCTGCTCTTCACCTGTAGACTGACAGCCCCTCCAGAAAAGAACATGATTATTTAGTATATCGTTGCATACCCCAAACCTAGCACAGCGCCCAGTACGGGGATGGCCTCAACAAATACTGAAATAAAAAACACACTCCTGTTTGAGTAAAGGAAGGGCACATAAAACAATGGAAACTTGGAGATGGTCTGTACTGGCGTTATTAAATTATGTAACTTTATCAACAGAGTACCAGCTTGAAGATCTGGGAGGATGTTTTTCGGAAAACCTAACTTTATCTTAACAAAGCAGAATTTTGAAAGACTGAAGAGCTTTTGGAAATTTTTTGCTATTTAAAGAAAGCACAGCCTGATCAATGGAATTATTCCCTGAAAGAGGCTGTGCTTTGTTTTAAAATAAGAAAACACTGTATGTTCACAATGTCTTTCAGCCTTAAAGCCCTCACAAGTATTAATTAATCCACAAAATGATATCTGGCTCCAAAAGGTAGAATCTGTGACTTAAGGTTTATCTGCAAAAGCCTGCTTTGCCCCGAAGCCATGGCAACTTCCTGAGCTCTGGCCTCCAAATCCTTCCAGCTCAGGAGGTAGCAGATGATTCTCTAAAACCTGCCATAGGCTTTTGACTCCTGCAGGGTTATTCGTAGACATGTCTTATACTCTTTTGATATAAATAAAGATGATAAAGATTTAACATGCTGTAAACAGGGTTATTTTTCTTTAAAACTTCTTTAGGGGCAAAAGGGAAAATGCCCTGAAAATAATTAGGTCTCATGAAGAGTTGTAATGTGAAACATACAAGACATGGAAACAAACATGTATTAGTATATTTGACGTTTTATGTTTAAAATCTTTGCTGCTTTATAGGACTGGTTAAGCAACAATACAGCTACTCAGAAAACAAGTTAGTCTCTTGCATTGATAGCATATAGATTTTCATACCAAGTTGCATAAATGATGTCAGCTGTCAGTGAACAGGGTAGTTTCCACCATAAGATTTCTGACTACAAATAGGAATATATTTTTGCCAGTATTCAAAAGTAATGCATTATGTTTTTGTTTAAAGGGAACATTGAGAGGTAAAGCTGGTTACCACAAGGTGACAGCATCCATCAGAGCAACCACCATGGCAGACTCCACTTCTGTAAAGTGAATCATTTTCCTCCAAAGGGGGTCGATCTAATGGGATACTTTCACCAGTTAGGCTTAAAGCCAAAGCCTCTCATGATTGCTGGATAATGTTCAGGGAAGTTCTAAATATGACAGGTAAAGGAAATGGGATTTATATAGCACAAAATGTGGGATACAGATACTCAAAGATCCATATGCTAAAAATAATGAGTAATGACATCATCTTAAAGGATCTTACTATTTTCTAAAGTGTTTTGGTACTACTTTATATATGGTAATTCATCCTGGTAGGTACTGCCAAGGGAAACTACTGCGAGACCCTATGAATGACTCCAAAGCAACACTGAGGCAGGCATGAGGGAAGGAGGAAGAATTGTGGAGATGGAAGGAAGGAACATGCCAGATTTTTGGAAAGAAATAAGTAAATATAGATAAAAATAATATAAAGTTATATTAGTCAAATATAAAGACAACTATTGGTTCTAGAAAATAATTCAAGTCTCAGTGTAAACAGTATGGTACTAAAAAGTTAGAATTTGTTGCTTGAGGGAGCTGGTGGTTATTTTGTCATTGTCTATCATAATGGAGTAATTCATAAATGAGACTTGTGGGGGAAAGATAAACATTTCTTTCCTTAAAACAACACGAAATAAGCAATTTAATCAAGTAGAGACTGATCGGTGGATAATAGTTGAAAATAACCTCTGTTTACAAGACAGAGCAAGATAAACAAGTACTCAAAGAGAGGCTCCAGGGAAAGTCAACTCAGGAATAGGAAGTAAATTGATTGGTAGTTCCAAAAGAGCTATAAAAGAATGTGCGTGTGTGTGTGTGTGTGTGTGTGTGTGAGAGAGAGAGAGAGAGAGAGAGAGACAGACAGACAGAGACAGAGAGACAGAGAGAAAGAGACAGAGTAAGAGAAAGAGATGCAGAGAAGAGATTTAGTGACTGCAAACTAAAGAGCTCAAGAAATTACTGTTTTTGCCTTCTATCTAGCAGTACTTCCCAGTGCTACTTTTCCAAGGTTATCTGACTTTATATTATACTGAGCCCATAAATGTATTTTTTTTAGTTAAACTATCTATAATTTAAGATATTTAAAATGAGTTTCATTTATTAAGAATTGAGGCTGCATAATCAAGACAGACAATTACATGCCAGCAAACCAACAAATAACCTTAGTGTTAGGACAGTAAATTGATATAACCATTTCTGAATATTCTAATTTTTTTAATACTAGCCCTATGCTTGATCTGCACGCACAGCACATACCATTAGTCACTGATTAAATTTAACCAATAACCATAATTTTAATTTTTAAAATTCATAATTAATATATATTTTACGTAAAAATTTTCAGACCCCCTTACAGCATTTTTCAAATATAATTGCACATATATTTGCACATATAAAATTATATATAATTGCATATATATTTATATTTCATACACAGGCATATAGCTTCATTTTCAGTCTAACTTTTGCCATGTTTCATCAAACACTTCAGAGAAACATTTGTTGTGCTATATTTAAAATAAAGCTCTTTATAATTATTTATATATACTTTATTTGTTCTGTAAGTCAAATTTATAGAAAAGAAACACAATTACTTTCCTATTCACTGCACAGCTACACTGTGCCAGGACTTATATAAAGTCTTAATAATAAAACAGTGAATGATACTCAAATACCTTATACTTCAGTAAGAGAACTGTAAAAGGAAATAGGCAGTTTTAGTGTAATTAGAGACAGAGGAAATTTAGAGGTAGAGGCAAGGCCAAGCTGCTATAAGAAGACAGAATAAAGAAAGGCTACCTGATTCAAAGTTGAGGAATCAGAGAAATATTTTCCAGGGAAAATGCTCTCTAAGTTGAAACATAAGTACTTAATTTTGAAAAAAAAGATATATTCTTACCTAAGTAAATTTTTTAAATTGGCTTTCACTATGAATAGCAGTCATATCTGCAATTAACAATATTATGTTAATAAATCATTAATATTATTATTATTAAATCAATTGACAAATATGTCTTTGCTGACCAAGCACTAGTGCCAGAAGCAATGTAAAGGGACATATGATATAATAAAGAAAATACAAGTCACGACCCCTAACTTCAAAGCATTTATAGTCTAGCCATGGAACAAGCCTATTACCCATGAAATAAGAGTGAACAACACAAAAGAGTGCTGGGATGAAGGAACTATAATCGTTACAGAAAATCCAAGTTCCTTCAGGGTGAGAGCCATGTCTTAATCATGTTACTATTGCTAGCTTCAGGGTATACATTTGGAAGTAGATAATAAAGTAAATCAGGGACCATGAGAGAATTCTATAGACTGGATGCTATAGAAAATAGAAAGCTGTTGGACGTTCTGACAAGGAGAATGAAGTAATGAAGATACTGTTTAAAGAAGGCGGGGAGGCATTACTGCACAGTATCAGTGGGAGATGCAGTGGGTGAGGCATGGTGGAATATAGTAGGGTAAAACCAGAAGCACTGGGAAGCCTGGGAAAGGACATGCACCTGTACGCACAGAGGAAAAACGAGGGCACCACATCCATTGTCGAGAAACTATCTCAGAAAATGTCGACTTATGTGATGGGTCATAGAGACAATAAAGGATCCAAAGACAATGTGTTCTAAGCCTAGATACATGTTTGCTACTAATAGAAATGAGCTCAATGGAAACAGGAATCAATTTGGGAGGAAGGTGATGACGGGTCCAATTTGAGAGATTTCATTTTTAGGATGACACTGAGACATACTAGAACAAATGACTAAGTAGCACTTCAAGATATACGATGAGATAATGAAGAGAAAGTTCACAGGTATAGGTCTGTGTATTATGAGGTTGGAAGAGAAAAAAGCCATTAACTACTTCATTTGTACACTCATTTGACACACATTTCCTGAGATTTTATAATATTCTAGCAATTGTTATAATCATGGGAATAGAGTTATAAACATAGAAGATAATATCCCTGCTCTCACAGAACATCCTAATGAGATGACAAACAAAAAGAAATTGTGTAGTATACTACATGGTGGTAAGTTCTAAGAAGAAAATTAAATTAGGGCAGGAGAAAAGGAGAGTGGACAAAAATGGTAGGGTTTTTTAATGTGTTCATTTGTGTTTAGGGGAGATTAGAGAAGACCTACCTTAAAAGGTGTTATTTGCACAGAGACGCAAAGAAAAGGAACGAATGAGCCTTACAAATTTCTGGGCACCAAATGAACTAGTTTGTACCAGGCAGAAGAAAGAGCAGGTGAAATGGCCCTGTGGGAGAAGTAAGGAGGTCATTTTGGCTGGAGTAGAATAAGCCAGGAGAAGAAAGGAAAAGGTGAAGCACAGAGGTGGCTGGGACCTGCAGAATCAGGTGAGGCACCAGATGCTTTTCCGTTTTTACCCCGGGAGAGACTGGAAATGACAGAGGAATTTGATCCAAAGAGTGATAGAACCTAACTTACATTTTAACAAGCTCATTCTGGAAACAGAAAGCAAGAGTGAAAATAGGCACGTGAGTTAGGAAGAAATTGTAGTAAACTGGGAGAGATGATAGCATAAAGGTGGTAAAAAGTGAACTGATTCTGGATGTATTTTAAAGACAGAGCAAACAGGGTTCTTTGATTTTGTTTACCTTATGAAAGAAAGAAAGGAGCTAAAGATGGCTAAGAGTCTTGACTGAAACATCTGAAAGAATGGAGTTAGCTTCTTTTGAAATAGAGAAGGCTGGGAGAAGCGGGTTTGGGAGAAAATCAGGATCAATTTAGGAAATGTTAAGTTTGAGAAATATCTTAGACATATAAACAAAAATACCACAATATACACTACCGGGGTTTAGGGCAGTGGTCCATGCTGGAGATTGAAATTTAAAAGTGGTTAGTGTAGCACACCACATAAAACCATAACACTGAATGAGATGCCCTATGGAATAAATGTACAGAAAAAGAAGTAAAGAATTGAGCTCCAAGATGAATGGGAACCAGCAAAGAAGATGGAAAATGAGTAGTCACTTAATTAGTTGGAGATCCGTGAGACAGTGGTTTCCTAGCAGTCATGTGAGAAAAAAATGTTTCAAAAAGAAGAGTTATCAATTGGATTAAATTCTTAGATAGATCTAAGAGAACTGAGACTTTTACCAATGGATTTAGTAATAGGGAAGTAATTGATGATCTTGTTAAGAGATGAGTGGTTGGGATAAAGGCCTAAATGAGGTTAGTTCAAGATGTAAAGGAGGGGAGAAATCAGGGACATTAAAGGTAGACAATCTTTTAAAGGAATTTTTATTCTAAAGTAAAGGAGAATGACAGAGTAATAGCTCAGGTAAAGATAAGGAATCTAGAACATACAAAACAAGAGAAAATAGAACTGAACCAAGAAGAGAAATAATCCGGGGACTGGAAGCGTGTTGACTAACGCAAAGCACAGCAAGAAGAACAAGCAAGGAGAAAACATAAAATACATTTATCAAAAAGGAGGCCATTAACAAAAAGAAGTATCAAAATCTCTCACAGAGGTTAGGTTTATGTATTTTTAAGACTTCTGTAATACTACATTCCTTCATGTTTTTCAGAATATTTCAGGCCCTCTTATAGTCATTAGTATACCGCAATAAACAGCATGAAAGGGAAAAAAAATCCTGCTTCCTGTTATTCACACCCTGGTGTAACCCTTCTCGAATGTAGACTGGACTTAGTGACTTGCTTTCGACCAAGAGAATGTGTCAAATTTGATGGGCTATCACTTCCATGATTAGGTTGCAAGAGATTTTGCCTTTCAACTTGCTAGCAGACGCTCTTGCTTTCTCAGTTTACGTGCTGCAAAGAAGCAAGCTGCCATGCTGGAGAAACCCAAGTAGCAAGGAACTGAGAGCAGCCCTGGAGGAACTAAATACTGCCAACAACTGTGTACATGAGCTTGAAACAGATCCTTCCCCAGTCAAGCTTTCAGTTGTGACCCCAATTTTGGCTTCACCCTTGATTGCAAATTTTAGAAAGTCTCTGAACTACAGGACCCTGCTAGGTTATGCCCAGATTTCTGATTCACAGAAACATGAAATAATAATGTGTGTTGTTGTTCTAAGTTGTTGAGCTCTGGGGTAATTTATTTTGTAGCTGTAGGTAAATAATACAGTGTTGAAGTGAAACAATCACTTACCAATTGCTCCAATGGAGGAATGACATCTTTCAAGACATGCTGTGAATGATTTCTTCTGTGCCGAGATATCTGAAAAAATATTGACATTTGATACCATTATATATATAATAATGTATATATATATATAAGCTTTACATGATTTAAAAGAGAATAATTTAGTAGTGTACATGAAAATAACTGTATTAAGATTTATTCAAAAAAGTGAATAAAGTGGATTTAAATGGGAAGTAAATGTTTTAGACATTAATTAATTTGAATAAAATGTGTACTCAAAGCTGACTGTCTGCAACAATATTTCATATTCCATGTGGTCTTCTTACTGTGTGACCTTGACACCCCTCCTATCAAATGATGGGGTCTATGTTCTTTCATTTTGAACTTGGGCAGACCTTTATACCTACTTCAACCAAAACATATGGCAGAAGTGGCACTATATGACCTAAATATTAAAGCATAAAAATAACATGCAGCCCCTCTAATTTTCTTGGAATCCTCACATTTAGAATATAGTCATCATGATGGGAGGAAGCCCAAATCATCCCATACAGAGAGACCACAAAAAGAGGCCTTGTAACTTTTCTGGCTGACGGACTAGCTGAGGTTCCAGCAGACAGTAAGTATCAACCATCAATCATGTGAATATAAAGATGTCCTGATAATTCCTTCTTCCAATCATTGAACCACCCCTAGACTTCCAATTGAGACTTTAAATACTGTGTAGATGAGACAAGCTGTCTGTTGTACCTTGTCTGAATTTTTGACCAGATTCCATAGCATAAAAAAGCATTGTTTTACACCTCTATGTTTCAAGGTGATCTGCATTGCTGTAACAATCACTGGAACAAAATATTTAATATTGAAATACTTTGTGTTTATGCTGTGATGTGAGCTCAGCTTTTTCAGAGGTAATGTTCTATTAATTTTCAGGTCTTCTACTATTATAATACATTTAAATACATAATAGTCATACAATAAGTGCTTCTGGAAGAAATTTTTTTAAACACCTTATTGTTCTTTCTTCTGAACAGGCATCATAGACAGATTCTACAATAAAACAAAAAAGAAAAGAAAGGAAAGGAATTTATAATTAAAAATTGTATTTTGATAATTTAAATAGAAGCTCTCATTAGTAGTATTATTTCACTAAGCAGGAATTTTCCAGTACTTTGAATGAAGGAGAGAGTGGGGCAGGGACGAACAAAGCAGTAGGAAGAGAAAGAATGAGACAGACACAGAGAGACAGAGATGGAGTGAGATCGGGAGAGACAAGAGTTAGAGGACTCTGTAAATAAAGCAGACCTGAGTAGTATGTCTAGAATAGAATTTTGGATGTCTTTGGCTCTGGTTACTGGCATATGCAACTGACTGAAGGGATTAAATCAATGCCTACTAAGATTTTGAGGGAACTGTATTACCAAAGAAACCAGAAGTCAGGCCTAAAAACCCTGTGATTCTATCGAACCCCTGAATCCCACATTTCCTCCACAAAAACTGGATTATGAAGGTAGTACAAACTTCAAGGAGGCCATTCTCTTCAATGCCCACTTCGGATGAGGCCCATGAATGATAATGAAGAAGGAAGAGCCTCCAGAGAGCAGAGCCAGAAGCCCTGGAGAACAATGGACATGGGGAATTCTTCCAGAAAGAAGAGCCAGGCACTGTCTCTACTGCCAGGGAAGGGTCTCCCAGGACCTGCCCAGCAGGATTTAATTATCACTTTGGTCCAGTGATTGTTGGCCATTTATCATTCTTTTCTTTACAAATGAGAGGGGTTTTGTTTGTTTTTCCAGGTATCAAGTTCTTACGCCACCATTGTCTTTTGAATGTGATGGGGAAAGCAGGGTGGAGAGCTTATTTTTCAAGTTCTAAATTCTTAACCCCCTGGAGAAAAATTGGGCCTGAAGGAGAAAACTGTTTAATACCAGAGATTCTAGAATTGGAGCTTGAGGCAGTAACTGGATGGGGCTTTTGGCTGTCACCTTTGAGGAGGTATACAGATGTATTTCTAAGTTTGGAAAACAGGGGTGAACTGTTATATAGGAGGAATGCAGAGCCTGATGGTCACTCACCTCTCTTTCCTGGGCAGATATTCAGACTGCGTTTCTCAGCCTGCCTTGCAATTAAGAGTGGCCATGTGACTAGTTCAGACCAATAGAAAGTGAACAGAAACAATGAGACCCATTTGCCTTCCAAGACTATTAACCAGGGAGGGCTTCCCCTCCACGTCCTCTTTCCTAGTATACTGGCTGGTAGTAAACATTAAACAAGGCCTCATGGGAGGATGAAGGTGCAAGATGGGAGAATCTGGGGCTCTGCATCACCACGTCAAGAAAAGCCAAGCACAGGCCGGGAAAACTTACTTTGCTTTATTTAGTAAACTTTTATTTCGGAATAATTTTATACTTAGAGAAAACTTGCAGGGAGTACAGAGAATTCAGGTAGAAATTTTCCCTTCAAACTTCTATGTAGTGAGAAATAAACTTGCATTTTGTGAAGCTATCATGTATTTTAGAGAATTTTACAGCTTTTAGCATTACCCTAATAAGATAATCATGGCTGATGCTCAATTAATATTGAAAGGAAAGGCCTTTTGCATATGAAAACCGAGAACAGAATAGTAGTTGATGGGAGCATTCCTAGAAACCAAAACTTCATACATGTTATTCACTGATATTTCAGCTTCTTTAGCAGGGGGAGAATATGTATGTATATATTTGGTATTTAAGCCTCTTAAGGAAGTAGGGATTTATTTTATACTGCTCTACATTTAAAATTTACTACTGTTAACTCTTACTCAGTATACTAAGATTTACAATCTTCAGTGAATATTTAGTACACATGTCTTATATTCAGCTTATATGGGTGGAAATATTTGTTGTTCCATTTCTTGCTGGACTTACAGTCTATGTGTAAAAGTCATTCGCTTGTAAAGGTACCTCAAGATTTAAATGTTAGAGAAGGTAGTATGTAAATATCTCCATATCAATGAATGGGCACCTGGGTGTTCACCCATGTCAGTTTTACCATTTCTTCTATGACCAAGTCCATGCCATTTTTGTCCCACCACTACCAGATTTGAATGGGCAAAGCAGCCCACCATCCTCTAAATATTCTCTTCTTGTCAACTTTGGAAAGCTTTCATCTAAGGAGATGATTCTAAATGTGTTGTGTACATATTGCCAGGGCACAAGAGATGATTTTAGCTGACAACTGTTTTAATTTTAATTTATTATTTACATAATCCTAAGATTTAGCAGAAAAAAATCATCACATCAGAGCCATTTATAAGTGAACTGAATACATTTTCCATTAACATAAAGTTATTTAAGTCTATGAAATGTGAGAAAACCCCACAAAGTAAGTGAATGACTGAAGTTTGGGAAATAAATTTTAATGGGAAGAAACTGGACCAGAAATGACCAGTTACTAAGCACATACTTATTTTACCCTTGAAGGAAACCACTGATTCCATGATATAAATAAAAATTCAACTTGAGAAATGAAACAGTAATACCACCTGCTAATATTTATTGAGTGCTTATCATTTGCCAGGAACTGTTCTAAATATTTGCATATACTAACATATTTAATTCTCACCCCAACCTTAAGAGATTGGTGATACATGTTTCATAAAGGTAGAAATACAGACACAGACTATTTAAGTAACTGAAAATCCATAGCTAGTAAAAGGCAAGGGTGATATTTTAACAAGGATCTAAGCCCTCAGCTATTGTACTTTATTGTTCCTTTAGCAGTATAAATGTATATAATATAAAGACAGTCACTAAAGTCTTGGAGAACTACAGAGATACCCGGTGTGCGTAAGTGGATATTTCTAAGGTAGAAATTTGAAGACAGCCAAACTTGTAAATTTGTTCATGTTTATGCAGGAATCTAGAGATCAAACTTCAAATCTGTTATGAATCATCTTAATATTCCTTTAGGGGAAGTAATATTGCTGATCATTCCTAAATCAATAAGCTAGCCAATCTATCATGTTCAACGAAGTTATGAAGATATAGAAGGAAAGAAAACTTTCATCACCTGTCTTTTGCTTTAATGTCCTTCTCAGTTAAGCGTTAGGCACAGAGATATGTTTTCATCCCAAATCAAATTATGCTAAGACTTATGATTTATGAAATTCTGGATCCAAAGTTGCTTCATTGTCTTGCATGAATATTAGGAAAACTTAAGATGTTTCAAGAGAGCTGTCTTTCTGTGCCATACTTAATTGAAACAATAATTGTAAAGAAAACTTGAGGTCAATCACAATCTCATGAGGTAAATTTAAAGGGAAAAAAGCTTCTCCTAAGCCACAGAATAAGTAATGAAAAAATCTTACAGTGTTTATATAATTATTTATCAATAAATTATTAGTAGTATCTGATAATTTTGCAAATTGTCATGGGACAACCTCTTGAGAAACATCCCCACTTGAGACATTAGGTGTTTTTATGAACCATTCATTTAGCCAGTAAACATTTCATGTTTAGTACACTCAACATGTAATTTCTGATAGTAGGTGCTTAAAATGTACTTCTTTGTTGATACTATAAAATATCTTTAATGTCAGTATTACAAAGAGAGTACATACTTCATTTTGGACAGTCCTAATTATTTCTCCAGAATATCAGAACTTCTAATACCTGCTATCTGCATTTTGTTCTGTAAATTGCTTCTGGATAAGTTTCAGAATGCTGGCAAGGATGAGTTCTATTGTTTAATCTTAGGTCCTTTTCACTTTTGCAGGAATTGCAAATCACTGAATTTGGAAAACTTTAATAACAGTAATAACATTAGCAATAGCTTGATACAAGATTTGTAATTCATTATTTTCTCTGGGAATTACAAAAAGTGTTTCTTCTGAGGAAGCCTGAAAATAGGCTTTTTATGTGTCTTCTTTCTTTTTGTTTCCAAATAATCTGAGATACTATATAGAACTTCCCTCCAAATATAAGTGAACATGTATGTATATCCATCACATAATTTGGTGTTCACAGCCTGATTTTTTTTGGCTAGTACTTTTACTCTTAAATTATGAAATACTGGTTTCAATATAATTTTACAATTCCTATTTGAAAATTTTATGAATTGCTACTTCTTAACTTCTAGCATTATAGCAGATAGAGGCCATAATAATTCCCCATTTCGCTGGCCTATTTATTAAGAATGTTACTTAACAGTTTCTTCTGAGGTGACGTGGTTATGTCTTAAACTGTTTTTTCTATCCTAGTATTCTGCATCTTAAGCAACTGAGCTTTCATAATAAATACTTGAGTTGATAGCAACCCTTTCTTTGAGGAGAAAAATATATGGCAGAGCTCTTCTGTTTTCTAAGTGATGCCATCTTCCTATTGATTAATTTTTCCAGTAAATAGAAATGATTTGTAGCTATCATTGAAAAAAAAATTGAAATACAAATATCTTTTGACTTAGATTTTTGAACCCAGTATTAGATTAAATATATCACTGCAACTTTCTTAGATTAAATCTGTGAGTTTTTCCTTCTTTATCACCACCCACCACTCTCCCTGCTTTCATTCCTCTGCCTTACCCCAGGTACTTTTTAATTATGCAAAGCAAAGTGGAAAAACGAAGTATTCAAGATGTGCAATGCACATTTTCCTTTAAATTCAGTTTTGTTCTTATTAGAAAATGCATCATAATTTTTTTCAGATATCTTTTCCTCCAAAAAGAGGAATTAAAAAGTCACTTTTTCAAAGTGTCTTCATTTTTTCTTCCATTCCTTTTTTATTTTTATCTATTTAAAAAATATGAAAGTGATGGGTGGGACTAGTACTTGATATATTACAAACTGTAAAAGTAACAGAATTTGGGCATATTAGTTTCCTTGTGTAGGAGGGTCTACTATGAAAGTTATACATAAACATGAAACATTCCACATAGCTCTTATTTTAAATAGATTACCATTTTTGATGAAAGTTTATATCTTGTGGCTTAGAATTGAAATAAAATCACTTGAATAAAAGCATTAGTTTGTTCCAACATTTTCACAGACATGTACATTTTCTGAGGCATACCTCTCATTAGCAACCTCCCTGGATACTTGGATGAAAAACAGAAATAAATTTGTGGTTAAGTTTAGTTTTTATCTTCACAGTTTCTGAAAAAACAATTTTTTTGGTGTATCCCAATTCTTCTGTTCAAATCTTCATTTGTTTTGCCAAATTCTTTTTCTTAAAGCTACTACAATCAGAAGTTAAGGAAAGTCAGTGGAGCAATTTTTTTTTTTTTTTTTTTTTGGCTGGGGGTAGGGGGAATGTGGAGAGGTGACCAATATTTCTTGTACTCACAACAATTTAGTTATTTAGAAATAATAAACATTACCTAAGTGATACCTATATATTTTAATCATGTGAATGTGATTAACTGCTTTTGGGGAAAAAAGGAAGTTAAGATATAAGAACATTACCTTATCATGTATTTAATCTTCTAATTTTATCTATTTGTAGGCATATGTAAAATTTATCCATGCCTCATAATTATTCAACCACTAACTAAATGTAACTTTCATAGTCATAATGGGAGGTAATGACATAAACCATAGAAAAAACAGACCTTCTGTTTTACTTCTTAATTATGTACCACAGTATATTGTTTAACATTTATGTTCTTCTCCTCCATTTGCCCACAGTATCATTCAGTTACCATAGTGGGCATCCAAAAGCAAACATGTTTTTAAAAAATTTTTCCATAAGCCTTTTTTGGTTGTGTATTGTCAGTCAGAAATCTGACACTCTCATCTCTTTTATCCCCTGCAGAAAATAAAAAGGAAAGATTCAAAAACTTTTTGGAGGACATAATTAAATTTTATCAGTATATTTTTTTAGTTTCTTGAATATTCTTTAGTCAGTGTCTGGGTCACCTGAGGCTCTCACCAGCCTTTCAATCATGGGATAAGTCTAGCTGAGTGAAATTCAGCATGAACCATATTTTCTTATCCCAGATAGCAAAAGGAAGTACTTGCTGGAATGATTCTAACTCCTTTATATTTTCCCTCATTTTGTTTAGTCCTAAATGCATATGTTCCTCCAAGAAGAAAATCAAACTGCCTCAAACCTTCCTGTTTAAATAAAAATTAATTATATACAATGTACACTTCCTGTTTATTGCTAAATACTATTTCTTTTAGCTATCTCATTTCTTTTGGCATGTTTTCAGTATGTTTCTCTCCAAGAATTTTCTCAGACTGAGAGGTAACATTCATATGGAACTTGGGCACATCACAATTTTAGCCTTCAAACATGCTCTTAAGATAAAAACTACCATAAGCAAGAAACACAGATATACCTGGATAATATACAATTTACTACATTTTCTTCTTGTGAAGTACACTTATGTATTATCTAAATTTTTACTTTTTTTCTTTATAGGTTCATCTATATTTAGCCATGAATTTCCAAACTGATATAATGAGAAAATAAGGGCCAAGAGACACAGAAATATTTTATTTCAATCATAATATTACTAATGATATTAGATCTAAGATATTAGATAATTCATTAGAGCCATAGCTAAAGTTACTACGATTAGCAGATAAAATAACTTATCTCTTTATAATAGAGATATCTCCTCTGTCGATGCAACTGGAAGGAAAGAGTTGAGAGAGTAATTAAGAAAATGTGGATGTGTATATTTAAAACACTTGGGCCAAACTGGTATTTTCCCCACAACTGCAAGTCATATATTGTCTTTTAAAGAAAAAGATTCAAGACAACAGAAAATACCAAGAAAACTATCTCATAAATACCTCAAAACAAAGGAAAACAGAAAACAAATAAACAATTATTGAGGGTCTAAATTATTTAAATAGTCTACCTATTTTTAGCCAAATGAAACAAATCATTATCAAACAGCCACTTGGCAACATTGGGTAGAAACAACCTATACCTAATTTCGTAATATTTAACTCCTTGGAAATTCTCAACAAATTAGGATCAGTCTTTATTTTCAGTTTGAAATACGTCTTTCATCATCTAGAAAGGCTTACATTGAAAAATCAAGTTTACTTCTTTCTTTTTCAGGTGTATGTTTAATCACTAAAGAAGAAATTTTCTTCTTTGGAAAGTTTGATCCATGACATGTAACGTTTCACAAAGATTATTTACCCAAAGTCAGATTTCTATCGTCTTTTGATATCTTTTCTTATACATCATTATTTCTTAGTAGAAAGATGGAAATGTACTATCTAACTCACTGAAAATGCTCTGCCTGTGTGGAAAGGTCACTTCTAAAAGCATGATGGGAGGCAAAGCTTTTAATAACTATTACATTCTTTCAAGAATTAACGGACTTTTGGTCAAATATTTAAAACATGCATATGAATGCCCCTGGCATTGTTAGCGAATATCTAATAATTGTATCTTTCCAGTTTTCTTTCTTCAGTTATTCTTTGAGGTTTTCATAGACCCCAAACTCACCTTCTGCTGCCGAAAAAGCAGATTTAGTTCTGAAGGTTAATCCAACTCAGCAGGATTGAAGGATGGCACTTTTCCTTGGTCGTAAGTATGTTGGCTCAGGCCAGACAGCTGTTAGGACATTCTCCTCTGGGAATCGTGCCCTCAACACCCACCGTTGATGCACATACATGGTCTACTGGCTGCCGACTTCCATGCCCATCTGCTCAAATGGCATGGTGCCCACTCACAAGTTGGCTGGATCCTTGCCCTTAGTGTGTAGGTGCCAGGCAATGACGGGTTTAGATGGGCAGCCTGCATAATACTACAAGTGACAATTTTTTTCTTTCTCTCATTCTCCAATATCTGTCTTCTGTGCCTTCTCTGAAAGAGAAACTTACGTTTCTCTACCTTTGATTATACCTGTAGACACATGTGGCCTTTTACAGGTAGATATACAAATGCACTCAACCTGCTACCAACAGTAAGATGAAACGGAAGAATCCACAGAGCCCCCAAATGACAAGTTCTAACACTGAAATGGGTTGGATTGTGAAAATCCCGACCACCTGGAGTCTGTCAGAAGAGATTTAGCAAGGGTGTAAGTACAGCAGATCTCTCAGATAGCAATGGCACCAGGAAATAGCTTAAGTTACAGCACTTTTTGTTTGTCGCAGCTCCAGCACAGATCACTTGCCTTGCATTGAAAAGGCACATACAACAGCAAACGAAATAAATCAGGCAAAAAGAACAAGCTTAATGGGAACACAATTTATATGCTCAAATGGGGGCAAGGGTGCAAGCTATGATATTCAGACCTCGGAAATAACCCCGACTGGAGGTCCTAATAGAAAGGAAAAGAAACAGAAATAGCATCTCTCTTCCCAATCTACAGCAAACCCGTGGAGAGGAATAGATTGGCATAGGAGGTTGTGACTTTAATGATCCAAAGCATATGAATGCTTGTTAGCAGACAGCAGACAGACATAAGTAAGAACAACAATAATGGCTACATCTGCAGCCCGGTCAACGGCACTCAGACCAGTCAGGCAGCGCTGGAGAGCAGTGCCGGAAGGTATGTTACAGGCTTGCTTTCCTTGTGTGTTTATTTAAGGGTGATTGAATTCAGGGTGTTGTCAGTCTGCCTTGGAGGATGGTTATCCAATGTGTAGGCATGATCTTTCTCCCTGAATATGCTCTGTTGAGTCAGTTAGTTATGTGTGACTACTGCTCTGTCCTAGTCTTTATACAGTGCCAAAATCCTCCAGTCCAAGTTCCAAAGGAACGGGGCCTAAAAACTTTTGGCTCCAGAATCAAATTAGGTTTCTCTGCTTCCCTAGCCAGAAATGCATAAATACCCAATGGCCAAAACCAAAGAATTTGACATTGTGGAATGAATAGAGCTGTCATATACCACTAAAGTGTGGAAATATCTACTGTTTGAAGTCAGGAATGCTTCAACATCTTCAGTAATCAGAACAGACTTCTTTGGACACCTTCACGGGTTAGTCTGGCTTTTGACTGGGAATGTTTCTGGCAAGCTACTGATTCCAGATATCAGAAATGCAAGAACATACGGTTTATAAGAGAAAATCTGCCATTTTTTCCTATCAAAAATTTTCTCAAAGGCAGCATATTTTCATAGAAGACAGATCCCTCATCCTGTTTTCCTGATTGACCTTCAAGCTGGCACCATGTGCTTAGATGTATACTTTAAAAAGTACTAGTCAAAAAGAGGTAAGTTTGTATAGTTTGAAAAACTATTTATGAGAAACTGAATTCAGAATTCTCTGGGGAGGTTCTGGTGAAAATAGAGAAAGAATAAGCATAATCATCCAAAACTCCTCAATCTGATTGCTATGCTATGACTGTCAGAGTTCCCAGAACAAATTATTTTCCTCATGACTTACCACACCTTGAGGACATAGCAGTAAGAATTACATACTACTAACTTTTTGGAAATGAAAAAAAATCAGATGGGTAGGAACCATGTTTTACTCATCTTTAAATCCACTAAACTTACTATGGTGCAAAATACATATTAAGGGATTGGTCATTATGGGACTGTCCCCAAAGACTTTAACTGATAAAGATGCCACAGTGGATTTCCAGTTGAAAGTTGCAGATTAACCACGTACCTTAATCTCTCCTGTGCACTAAAATCAGAGTAAAAGAATAAAAATGTATTCATAGAGAATGAAAATGTGAGCAAAAGTGGATAATATATCTCACATTTTTTGGTGGGGGGTGGATAAAAAGTGTATGAAAGCTAGAGGCTCCTCACTTGGAAGCACCAGGTACCATAAAAGACAAGGTCAAGACTGCCTACAACAGCCATCATTCAGAAAAGCTGGACTCCCAGGCACATTCATTCATTGCATCCATTCATTCACAGCCTGGAGTCTGCTCCTACACCTGAATGAAACAGACAGACATTCAACCAGGTAGGTTCTAGAGTCTTGACACAGGATCACCAGGCATTGCAGAAGGAAGAGAGTATGTGAGACTCTGAACTAGGGGACTAAAGCCCACAAGCAATGGGAACCTCAGCTACCATTCCCAATATTCCTCACAGAAATGCCAGAGGCAAAAATGTATCCCTTCATCCAGAAGACCTGAGGAGTCTACTCTAGAAAACTGAATGGTTCTAAAGCCTTTCAGATATTGAAACCTGAACATCCTCAATGAAAAGCCTGCTTCAGTATGCTCTACAGAGAAGCTTCGCGGTCAACAAGCCCACCACGCCAACTCCAAAGGAGGCATTTTTGTGCTTCTTTTTAAAATATAAATATGAGGAGTGAGTTAAAAGAAATTACTTACTATATGACATATAATGATATCATAGATAAAACTTATATATTATACTTATAGATAATATATAAAATGTAATACTTATATAACTATATTACATGCATAATAAATTATTATATATTTATTTATTGAGCACCAAATATGTACAATACATTCTAAGTGCTGAGTAAAATGACTTCTGCTTTAATGAAGTTAAAGTATTTGGGCAATGCCCCAAAATGTAAGAGGAATATCAAAACAAGCAAACATAAAAAGAAACCCAAGATAGCAGAGGTAACACAAAAAAAGAAGAAAAGTTTTAAAAATACTATTGGCACTATTAGCAAGAGATAAGAAAATAAACAGGACTCATAAAAACAGGAACAATAATAATAAAGAGATGAGTTTATAAATTAAAAGTATCAGTAATATATTGAATCAACATAATTTTTGAAGGTTAAGAATAATAAATATGTCAGGAAATAGAAAACCAAAGAGATGAATCATAGTAAGAAAATAATCCAGGAAGTTCAACAGCTGCCTTATAGGAAAACCCAAAAGGAGAAAAATAAATGTTTAAATGCACAGGAATAAAATTTAAAATAAAGTGCAAAAAAAAAAATCCCAGAAGTTTATGTCTTCTATTTGAAACAGCTTATCAAATGTCCAGTGTAATAAATTAATAAGAGGTTATAAAATTATAGAACACTAGAAATAGAAAAAAAAAGAAAAATCACATACAAAAGAATGTGAATCAGAATGGTGTTGGGCTTTTCCAAAACCTCCTCGAGGCTAAAAGAATGCTTTCACAATTTTAGGAGAAAATATTGTCAACCTAGAATTACGCAACTTGTTAAAATATCAATCAAAAGATGGAACTGAATAAAGACATTTCCAGATATAGAAGGACTCAAGATGTCTGCTTCCACTACATTCTTGTTGGGAAACTCCTGAGAAGAATACATTAGCAAAACGAAGGATTTGACCAAGGATAAGAAGGCATTGTAAATAAGGCCTAGAGACCTAAGAACATGGCAGAGAGGAGTTACCACGTTCACACATGTTTGTCAGGTCAACAGTCTTCAGTTCAAATTGCAGTAAGAAGATGGAAAGCAATAGAAAGAAGATTTTGTTAAAAGGGGGGGTGGAGACAATGTATTATTTAATGTTGCAGTGTTTGAAAAAAAGATTGATGGAAGCTTGACAGATTTTCTGGCACATTTGAGAAAAATAGCTCTAGGTATATCAAAATATAAGTAAATTAAACTAAGGCAGTCATTAACTCCATGAAAGAAAGTTGAATACAAAAGAAACTATAATTATATAATAATTCTTGGCTCAACTGGAAATATTTTAAAAATCACAATAATGTCAACTAGCGATTTAAACAAAAATTATGATAGAACTATAAAGAAAAAATTGGGGGAAGTGAAGAAGGTGTGGAGTGTAAGAGTGCTAATATTAAACTACCATGACAGAAAGTCAATATATAATGCCTAAAATAGATAAATCAGAGAAAAATTGCGTTACATACAGTGTTGAAAAATATAAAGGTTAATATAAAAGAAAACAATAATTACAAAAAAAAAATAGAGCTGCTGAAGGTGGTAGCCTCTAGCAAGGGATTGATGAACAGACAGATGGAGAAGCCAGAGGAATGCTATATTTAAAAGTTTCTAGACTAATGTCTTAAATTTATGTATAACTTTGATAAAAAAAATCACTGACTATATGTTAGATGTAACCTATCATAAAAATTAAAATTTTCTTCAAATAGTCTTGAGAGATAAACGGAGCAGTCAGTTCTCACATCCAATAGGCTAAATGTCCAACTAGGACTCTTGGAAATCAGTCTACATCATGAATAAGTCCAACTTGCGTATCAGAGCCTTGACTACAAGTTGACTAAAAAAAAAATTAAAGAATTATAAATCTGAGTCAACAGAGAATAATTGGAATAATTGTTACAAAATCAGAACCATAGTAGCAACTTGTGTATTCAAGCCCTGTATTCACCATTAATCTGTATGATTTAGGTGAGTTATTTAACCTCTCTGTATCTCAGTTTCCTCATCTACAAAATAGAGAATATAGTAATTCATGCCAAATAAAGTTACGGAATGATTAAATGGATTAATACTTCTAAAGTGTGTACAGGAGCATCCGGTGTGTAGTAAGGGCTCAATATATGTTAGCTATTATTATTATCAAAAGAATTAAATTCTGAACCCTAAGAGAGCCCTGCTAAAGTAGTGGTGTCAGCCCTTTGATCTTCTTAGGATTTCCAACTGAAGGCTCACTCTCTAATGCAGCTTCTAAGGGCAGTGAGAGTCAGGGTCAAAGAAGGAGGCACGGGGAAGTACGGACCCTGGTCCCTCTCCTATTTCCTCTGGCCTCACTTTCTCTTCTCCAGTGAAAACATTTCACAAAGACAAATGCGCCTTCCCAAAACAAATAGTCAAGGAGTGAAACGCTTACATTTGTATTTAGCACCACATCCCCCCAAAACATTCATGCTTTTATTTAACCAGATGTTTATCTTTCTGGACACTAAGTATAAGAGTTTGGGACATAACCCCTTGGTTGTTATTAATGGGTAAGGTGCCATTAGTTTCCTGATTCTGTGATGTCCACAGAAAGCTTTTCATGTTTCTGTTTTTTAGAGAAATCTACAAAGAAAAAAGAAAGCCCCTTCACTAGTCACCTACTTAAAATCTTTTCATTTGCAAATCAAGGGAAGCTGCCAAAATTGTATTAATTTTTAAAAAATAACTCTCTCACTAATGCTCCCCTTGGATGAATAAAGAGGGAGTCTAATTCCGAGCCCATTTTTTATCCTCCATTGTGTATCCACCACGATGCACAACTTAGCTCATTAGTGCTCTCGGCAAGGGACATCATTTTTAAATGATCAAAGTGTTTGTTTGGGGAGAAATCAGTCACATGGAGTAATCGTTCCCAAACTGTGATCCTGAGCATTTAGGGGAGAATCCTCTGTGGTTCATTTAGGAGATATTTTAAGGGAAATGTGAAGGCTAATAAAATATAGGACCAAGTGGGAATTCTTTGAAGACAAAGGGACATAGAATGGTCATTATATTGGCTTGGGGACAGGGATTTGAAATCAGTGGCAGTTCAAAAATGAGGAATACAAATCTTCAATCATAGTGTATAAAGTAAGTTCAAAACAAACCTAAGAAGGAGTATTTTAGGTCATATGCTAAAAGGAAATTTTTTATAATATAGACAAATTTTATAATATAAACTCTTAAAGTGAAAACTGTACATAGCTACACTTTAAAACAAAACAATAGTAATCTTTCAAAATAACTTTTATGGTGCAAAAGTTAAATTCTTGCTCTTTGTAAGTAGAAATGATTTAAACAGATTGCTAAGTTTAATCATAAACAAAGAAAATATGTTCTTTTTCCTATTTCATATGCTCAAACTTCCCTGGTAATTTGTGGCTCTACCACTAATTTGATTTTCCTCGTGTAACCATAGGGAAAGACACACCCAAATCAGCAGCAATGAAGGAAAAAAAAAAAGAGTTGAGAATTATTTTTGAAATTTTTGCCACAAGCTTGACAGAAACTTAATGGCAAAGTTCCTGAAGAAATGTAGAGTATTTATTAAGTATCCTTTATGGGAGTTCGGTGGGTTTTTTCTCAGAGAACAGAACATATCGCAGGGAGCTATGGGAAGTTAATTTGGAGTCTCAGTTGAAAGAAAAAAGGAATAAAGTGGTGCTTGTAAGGTTTGGTGAAGCTACTGAATATGAGGTTGAAGAAATTTAGTATATATTTCATAGCTTTCTTGTAAACTTAGGATACTTTTTCTTTTCATTCTATGAAATGTCATTTAAAATTTCTGCTTAGGAGAAACCACTTGCATATGATTTATGAAGCCTTTCTGATGATAACTGGCAAAGGACAAATAGATTTCCTACAATAGCAATTAATAATGGGCATCTACTGTACATGTCAGAGAAGGCCAATTCATCTTAACCATAAAGGAAGAACATGTCTCCAGAAAGAATCTCAAGTCTTTTTGGACCTCCAAGCATACCTGAAGGAAACACACTTGTAACAACTCTTACTTACTAGGCAGTGATTACAGGCATTGTATAGCATTCCTAGGAGATACTGCAGAATCTTAGAGGGGAATGCAGTTTGGGGGAAAAAAAAAAAAAAACCTCCCATGTGATAACAACCTGCTCCTACCCTGATCCTAGATTAAAAATCAATGACAGAACCAAAAGTTTAAAGCCAGGAAAAACGCAGAAAATATTTGAAGTATATGAGCTTCAATTTATGTCAGTAGTTAAAAGAGATGGGGCAAAGAAAGTTTCAACACAAATAAAATAAATTAAAAAGAGAAGAAATATATTTTATTTTAAAGTAGCAACTATACGCAGTTCATCCTAGTAATCCCAAGGAAGAGCACAGTACTTAGTATACAGCAGGCATGGAACGAATGTTGTTAAGTTGAATATTAAGGTATCAATGAAAGTATTTCACTATTTCTCAAAATAATTTCATATAGTTAGCTCATTTCATAAAAGCAGCCATATTGTACAACATACAGGAAATTATTACCTCCCTCGGGAAAATAAGGAAATTGAGCTACAGTTTGAGTGAGTATTTCTTGGGTTATTTCTAGGAGCAAAATGTATTGAGTCCAGCATAGACCAGGTAGGATTATTACTATAATAAACATTTATTTTTTACTTACATTTCAAATGTCATTTGATCTACAAAAATCAGCCTCTTAAATTGGTATCCTTGATTTCTAAACTGAGGCTCAGAGATAATTAAGAAACTAGATAATAGATCAGATCCTATACTGATTCACGATTCCTTGAGACCACATAGGGTAAAACCTGCAGCTTTCTTTTCACTGGAATGTGCTGTCCCAGATATAGATGGAAATATGGATAAAGAAAACAGTCCTGCTTTATCCAAATCAAAGTCATCAGAGAATATTCCTAAGTAAGCAACACAACCAAATAAGTTTGTCCAGTTTGCTATCCCTCAATTGGCTATGAAACGCTGTCCAATTTTTTGAGGTCATATTTATACAGATAGACTTTCAGTTGGTGCTAAAGGCACTTGTCCTTCAGACTTTTCCCTCCCCAAGAATCTTGCCTTCGCTTTAGTGTGTGCAACCCTTCACCCTGTCGAATGCTATTCTTTGCAATTCAGCTCACATGATATACTTCAAAATATAAGCTAACGGAGCAACAAGCTGCATCAGCGGCTGTGTCATTTCAGGTTACATGTTTCTGTCCATTTTTCATGAGACTTGGGCTGCTGGAATGCTGACCTCTTTAGTTGCAGTGGACTGCCATGGGCTACTAGTCAAAGATAAGGAAAGAGCTCTGAAGAGCAAGGGCAATCACAACGGAGAAGCTTCTGGCTTGCCTAATATTACATTCCTGTCTTTGACCCTGCTATGCCAACTCGATGATTTATAAAGACTACCTTTTTATGTGGTTCCAACTTTAAACTTCAATTTAAGGACAGTGTCTATTTCTTTTGGTCAATTTTGCTTACCGTAACAAACTTATGACATGACAGCATTTTATCTTTAGCCTAAAAAACAGACAACCCAAAGCAGAGGAATCTATAGAGTGTTTTAAATAGTGTCCTATTCTCACACTCACATTGGAACTGTGTGACTCTTTCAGTTGCTATACACCTCTATTTCCCATTGGTGTGCTTCTATTTCCTATCTGATCCTTTTTTGATACTTTAATACATGGTTTATTTTTCAAAGATATCTTTATATGTTTATATTAGAACAAAGACATATGGTAGTCTTTCCAATTTTCCTCACTGATCAGTGTTCCCTTTATACAGAAGAAACACGCCTCCTGTCTGAAAGAGAACTTAAATATCTGTAATTCTAATAACATGGACCCCTTTAAAAGCTGACAATAATTCATAATTGGTTACAAATAAATAATTTATTTGGTTATGAATAAGTTACAATATTGATAACACCCAACACCCCTGCTGACTTTCTCCTACCTTTGCTTACCCTACATTCTAAAGACTAGCTCTTCTAATGGGTTTAGCTTAGCTCCAGAACCATTCCTAACAGGAGCAAGAATACGTCAGTCTTTTCTGTCCCACTGTCTTGAAAGATGAATAGTCAGTGAGCCTCTCAAGTCTCCGAGTTGGTGTAGAATCACCCTGAATTTCTAACGCAGGCCTAAACGCTAGGTCCAAATTTAGAACTCTTGTGGCCCTTCCTGATCTTTACCTGCCTCTACTATTGACCTAATCTATAAGACCGATCTACCATCCTTGCCAGCTAGCCTTTGGTACCCTGATCTTCCTTGTGACAGAGAAGGCCTGCCCTGAACCACATTTGGTTGTTTAAGGGCTGCCTCCCTTGAGTTCATTCTATCCCCTGGGTCTAGATTATACACTTAGTATTCCTACTGTCTAGTGCAGGCCCTGCTACATATAGACATATATCTTATTACAGAATACCATGTCATTTAAATTCTTTGTGACCTTGTTCCTACCAAGTGTTTGAACCAGCTACTACAAGATTGCCTAAAATATTGCTTTCTTTCATCCTCAAGCATTTGCCTTACCAGAGACAGTCCCTGCAAATATATTTATTCCCATTCTAGTAGAAGTTGAGTTTTTCTGGTGAATAGCAGCAAGAGAGAAGAGAAGCCCCTACAAGGTTTATGAAGCTGTATAGATGATGCTATGTTGGTTCTGCAATAATTCAATATTCTCTTGTCTCTCTCTCTCAAATCCCTCTCTGTCTCTCTCTCTGTCTCTCTCAAACACATACACACACTCTTTAGGGAAATGTTTGGTATAGAAAATATAAAAAATATAGATTACCTAAGACATAGGTGAAATATGTGCAGATTTTCTAAAACCTAGAGGGAGTTGCAACCTTACCTGCAGAATAAAAGGTGAACATATCTAGCCTCTTAATGCAAGCTAACTTTGAACAGTGAATTGGTTTCACAGGCTCAGTTTCAAAGCAGAAGCTGGCCAATAGAGAGTACCCTTAGTTTTTTGGTTTGTTTGTTTAACTTTGGAGCCTAAAGGTTTGGCACTTAGTGAATAGTACAAGCTGGATTCTAATTCCTAAGATCTAGGTTGAGTTCAGGAATCTTTTTTTAAAAGGTCTACCGGTGATTCTTGTAATCAGTCAAATTTTGCAATCACTGCACTAGATTATGGTGGCAATTTTCCTTCATAACTGCATTCAGCCTAGCATAGCAGCAGAAGAGCACTTCCCATTCCAAGTGAGCCAAAGACCCAACTTCTAGGATTTTGGTTTCAGTTTCTGGAGATTTCAAAATCATTGTCAAAGAAAATGAATGGGTAATTTCAGGCTGTGAATAAAGGCAGTACTGAATAATACCACAGGTGGATGGCATTTTTCCAGAATGAAAGAACAGAAGCCAGGAAAAGGGACCTATCCTTGTTCTAGGTCTTGAATGGATGTCTACACTTGGTTTGCCCATAAAAATGATAAAGATAAAAGGATATGAAGATAATCCTGTGAAGTATCAGCAAAGGCAACTGGTAGTGACAACCACGTAAAGGGACTAATTCTTACACTAGTGAGATTAAACTAAAGCTGATACATTCATTGCACCTACTTAAATTACGATAAGTGAGCATAAACTTTAAATAGCTAAAAAAGGCAGGAAAAGCTCTTAAATGACATCATCTTTACACTCTGGGATTTGCATCCTTATTCAGGCCCTCATCTTTGCTCTGTAACCTTATTAGTGACCATATTACTAAAACCTACCTTGCAGGTACAGAGATTTAAGTGAGACTATGTGTTTAAAGCACTGATGCTCTTATGGTGGGGTATGCTTCTGCTCAACTTGGTCTGCCCAGACTTAGTGCATTTCCAGCTAATTTAAGGTTGTCAGATCTACTTTGCCCAATGTCCAAGCTTAAACATAACCATACAAAATCTGGGACTTAATATAATGTATCATCTAGTTCAAATTATCCAGTTTTAAACCTGTGAAAAATGATACCCAGAGTTTGCACAGGACTAATACCAGAAGTTAGAAGTTCTGCATATCAGCCCAAGGGTCTTTCCAAGGTATAAATAATGTTATTATTATCACTATTAAGTCTCGAGCAATCCAAAGAACTCTCAAGTAATTATTTTGGGGATCATAAACCATAACAAGAACAGAGCAGTGGATTGCAAATAAGAGAAGATAACAGTTACTGGAGTTTCACATGTGACAGTTTATTGCTTTATGTGTATTAGGCCATTTGGTTCTCAAAACAATGCTTTGGGAGGAATCACTGTTGTCATTGCATTTTTAGTGAGGAAACTGAACAACGAAGAGGTTATGGAACATGAAAAATACCCCCAGTTAATAAGTTGTTAAACTAGGATCTGAACCTAGATTGTCTGTCTACATACTTAATCCACCAAATCACATTTGGTGGCAATTTCAGGGGAATTTCTTAGCCATAAACCAGCTGAACACAACTGAGTTAGAGAGCTACTCAATGATTTAACCTATTTGTGAAATGAGGAGATTTGAGAAAATGAACTAAGGGCTTAAGCAATTCTAAATTGTGTATCTATGTTACATTCTGCATCTCATATCAGAAAATAAACCTCCAGACTTATTAAGGATGTATAATATACCCTCAGTAACAGTAAAATTCAACGTAATGTCAGAGAAAAATATCAGCCAAAACATTCTGTCTATAGGTTTATAACAACTCCAAATCACTAAAATGAACTTGACATAATAGTGGTTTTCTGAGTATAATGAATTCTACAATCTAGTCATCATGACCACTTACTAGTCACTCCAGACAATATTTAGGCAGTATCAGTTTGTAATAAATCTAAAATTTTAACAAGAACTTTCAAACTAATTGATAAATTCTCAATTTCATTTTTTGCCACCTTAAGAGTAAATTCGTAAGAGATCTCATCTCTTGATGGGGTTCATGAATGCATAAAATTGAGTACTTCTTTGTAGTTCTCTTTGTACAAACAATAGCTATCATTTTTAACATGGTTTTTTTTCCTTCCAAAAATAATACAAAATCCTTACCCTCTAAGAACTTAAGAGTCTTAGGAAGGAGACTGATAATTCAGGAGATAAGTACACTGCAACACGATTAATCTTGGAATCCTACTCAGAGTAGGTGAGCATCTCTACTGTGCTCTGGAGCAGACACTCAATCTGCTTTCCTGGATGCCAAATTCTTGACTTAGGTAGAGGTTCTCAAACATTGTTCAGAAATCATCAATTTTAACCAGCTATCTAAAGTCCAGGATCATTTTGGGTATACAATGATTAACTTATTAATAGTTTGGTTTCTGCATATAAATATCAATGACTTTTTATTCCTGATTGATGCATAGCAGATAAATTAACAAAGCAATAGGTTTATTTTCTCATTGAGTAATTTCCATAATTGTTTTTGAAAACTGCAAATAAAACTTTGAGAAAAATGTATTATTTTATAGATGAATATTGTACAGATGTAAAGTTTCCTGTATCACTGCTCATTTAACATTTTCCATCAATATAAAATAATCTTTGTGAATATTTAAAACTGTGTGACAAAAGCATCCTGAAGTATTTTTCTTAAGGGAATGAGGTCATCTCTCTTTCTCACACGATCAGTTGGTGATATGGAAGAACCTTTCAAAATATAGGAACTCAGTTTTGTTCAAGCTTGATAGTGTAGTGATTCCCTAGAAACTTACCAACAATTAAAATGTTCTCTCTAGATAGTAATGTGTATTTTATTTTTAATGTATTATAAAATAATAATTTATTTAAGGTGTTGTATATGTTATACTATTCAATTATAATATTATGTTGTTAAAATAGATATCTGATTGTATGACTTGAACTCGACCTTTTTTTTTTTTAATTGAAACTGCATCTGTTATTAGGTTTGGTTTTAAAGATGACCATCTTTCATAGCCCTAGAGATACTGGAGGTTTGCCATAGATAAGAAAGCCTCCATGAAAATATTGTACTGATTTCTAAGTCTATGGAAGAAGCCTTAAGAATAAAAGAATTATAGTGACTTCTAAAGATGACTTTAGAAAGCGTTATTCCCCCCAAGGTCTATGGCTGAGAATAAAAGTGATTTTCCTTCTGTCTGTGCAGAAGCCTACTCCATATCCATGGAGATATCAGAGCTTCATTTTTCAGGCATGTGTCTCCTAAGGGAAGAAACACCAACGGAAGCAGATCATTATCACAGGGACCTCTGCCAACCACAGACCTTAAAAGGCTATCAGGTCTTTTTCCATCCCAGCCTTCTCTCCTCCAGTCTTTCCTCCCTGAATATCAGCCAGTTACTTTCAACAATTGTTTCCTGTCCCAAAACTTAGCTTTTGATCTGTGATAGGCCTTAACTTACTATGTGGTTAATACATTTTCAAATTAGTCTTCTGTGAAGATTTTAATAGCATTGAACACTGGTAATTCTTGTGCTCTTCCTCATTTCTTCCACTTGGGTCAGACTAGAAGTTTCCCAAGGCTCTCAGTTCATTGGTTTTGGAGCCCATGAGATGCACTAAAGATCTAATGACCCATAAAAATTCAGGCTTGATGTTTTTAACCCGCTCTAGTTTTCTTTAAACATATGCATAAGTCCACCACTATAGAGTGTCTGTTTTTAAATTACGCATCTGCAGGTTTCTAGGGAAAATTAATAGTCCACAATATGAAGTTGATTTAAAACTTGGATATGAAAAGTCTCCACAGTATTGTTACCTTTTTTAACAGTGGAGTGAATAACGTTAATATGTCCAATTAATATCTAGAGAGTTTTTTTTCCCATTTGATCAATTACAAAAATATTGTTAATATTTTTTCGGGATACATTATGTTTGTATAAGAGCTTCATTATAGAGTCATTATTCTACTTTTTCTAGGAGGAAATGTGAATATGAAAGAATCATCAAATAGTTCCTCTGTCCCTCCAGACATGGGGGAGGCTACACTGACTAATCTATACCAATTCTCTTAACAAATAAATCAAATAGGCAGTCTAGACTGCTTCCTAATTTCTATCCTTTCAACTGGATTTATAACATCTCAGTTCCTATAGAAAGAAAATGAAAACACTGTTAAAATTTAGAGTATTAAAAATAAGCCATTGGCAAACAGTCTCTGTGTGACCTGGAAACCAAACAAGTGTGTGTAGGGCTAAAAATACTTAGCAAAAACAAACAAAAAAGGAGATGACTTTTGTAAAAAAAAAAGTTTCTTTAAATTATTTTATTTGTTTGTTTAAACTGAAAGCTTCATTAATGTTTGCCAATTATAGAAGGAAAAGATATTGGGATACGGTGCTCTCAAAGGTGATGATCAAAGTCTTTTCATTCAGCTTTCTGTGACCATTAAGCTGCTCATTTGGTGGAAGTGATCATTACTGTCTTAATGTGAAACAAAAGCTTCAGGACAAGAACTTCTGGTTGCAGATCAATATGAGAGATATTTCAGTTACAGCCTTAATAATTGTAACCATAGGGAGTCTGGCAGAGCTGGTTTTATGAATTAATATAATATAGAATTCACCAGGTACAAATGGAGGGCACAAATAAAGGAGAATTGCTAGTAGTGACTATTCTGGGAATTTTTGGGTGAGAGGGAATTGTTTGATAAATGAGACTTGACTCAAAGCGGGCTCTATTACCATTACCACAAACAAATCTCCCCAAAAGAAAACGCATATCTGAGGGCCAAATTCGGAAGGGAATTCAACCAAGGAGAATAAAATTGGAAAAGATCCCTTGAAAAACGATTAATTTTACACATTCTATTATCTTATAATGTTCCTTGTGGGATTTTTTTCCTTAAGTGGGTAAAATCAAACACACGGTTGACATTTTCATGTGATTTGCAGCTGAAGTACAATAGTCCACTTGGACAGAAGTTACAAACAACTTAGTCCAGAGCTGTTATCAATCTACAAAGAAATAATATTCCATTAACCTTTGCTGATTAATAGAGCTTATCACTTTATCCCGGGGCAAACTGTAAATGAAAAACAAAGTTCAAAAATATCCACTCAATTTACTCAAGATAAAATTAGAATTTTTTTTTTTTTAGTTTCGTGAATTATCTTTATTATCTGTGTGTAGTTTATTCTTTATCTTTACCTTGATGTTTGCCCTTTGATTCTATCTTTGAACATTTATTATACATGTTGAAACCAGTTATCATTTTCCAGACATTTTGACTTTTTCCTATTCCTTGTGATGTTGCACTGAGAGATTGCTTCTCTTGAACCAGAATCCACACCTTTTATGGGAAAGTTAAAAGTGGAAAATAAATTTTGAGTTTTTCTCTATCAGCAGAAGAAAAATAACATTTAAGACATATAAAGATATCTAATACTGCTTAGATTTTATTACAGCATACATTCAAATGTATATAAATAAACAGTACTTATTTATGCATGTATATTAACATATTTAACATAAACTATGTTAAAATACTCATACATGAATCAAATAACCTCTCTGTTCTTACTGTATCTTTAGGTTGTAATACAAACAATTAGATCCACTAGTTCTGCCTCATTTCCAAATCCTATGAAATATCTGCCTTCAAATAAACTGAATATACAGGCATTTCTGTGAAATATATATATTTTTTTGATTTGAATATTCTCAGGCACCCCTTATGTCTTGAAATTCATGGATATCTCTTGGTTTATGCTCACTTTCCCAGTCACTCCAACTTCTCTGCAGGCTTACCCTGCAAGTTTAAACCCTCTTTTATGTCTATGCTTTATCCAGATGGGCTCTTGGTTATTTCTGTGGCATTAAATATCATCTGTTGGTTGTAGGCATCAAAATTATATCACCAGGTTATGTCTAGTCTCTGAGCTCCAAATTCACATAATTCATTGTCCCCTTGACACTTTGACTTTGACCTGTCACTGAAATCTCAAACTTCCCACAAACAAATCCGACCGCTTGACATCTTACCTTGTCAAATCTGTACCATTTTTGGTTCTTCCCATCTCAGCAATTGGCACTATCATCAATCCAGTTTCTCTATTTAAACACCTGGAAGCCTTCCCACTTCCTTTCCACCTACCTTCCCTCCATCCACAAGTCTTTTCAAGTCTATGCTTAAAAATTCCTTGTTTTCTGTCTCCAGTCTAGCACAAGTTACCATGATTTATTGGATCAAGAATAGTTTGAACTCCTTAATAGCACCCCCATTTTCTTTCTTCCTTTCCTAATCTATTCTCCACCAAGCAGGGAGACTTGTTAAAATCCTTTAGTGGTCTCTGATTGTGCATCAAATAATAAAATCTAAACTCCTTGTACATACAAAGCCCTGCATGCTCTAAGGGACATCCCCAATCCCACCTCACTCTTAATTCACTGTAACCTTTAACTCTGATCTTTTATTAGCCCTTATCTCTATCTGATATTATTTTGTTCACAACAGAGAAGTCTCTTGATCAAAAATTACACATCTCAGTCTTCCTTGAAGCTAAATGTGAACACGTGATACAGTTCTGAACAAGATGCAAGTAGAAATCACTGATGGGTTTTCCATGGAAGCTATTTAAAACAGAGTGGGTTCAGTTTGCACAGGTCTTTTGCCCTTAGCATGTCTTCTTTCCTGCCTGGAATGCACTTGAAATGCTAAAGGTAAAGCAGCCATCTGCTGGCCACGAGAAGATCAGCAATAGGAAATAAACTGCATTCTAAACAGGGTGAGTGGAAAGAGAAAGCCTGTGTCTTTGATATTTTGTGTAGCCGAGCACTACAATTGCCTGGTAGTTATTACCTCTGCACTGTTGTTACACACAAAAATAAGCCCATTAGTTATTTAAGCCGATATATCCACTTTTCTGCTCCATGGGGTCAAATACAATCTGTAATGGTTACAAAGGTCATGTGACTATTTCTTGACTGAGTTCATTATCCAGACAGGTGGCTGAATTCCCTTCTTGGAGTTAGATACAGCTTGGGAACAGTTTGGTAACCACCATTCTTCATCAAATTTTTAGTCAACAAGACTGCCTTAGTATAGTTCTGCTAGATATAGGTGGGAACATCTTTAGCTTTCCCTGCCTTTTCTCTGATGTAATGGACTAATTATATATATTATTTTATTATATATACCTATAATCAAATACTAATTATGTATAATTACATACTATATACTAATTATATATTATTATATGTAGTATATAATTATATACTAATTATACATATATACATAATTAAATATAATTTTACATATATATAAAAAATTAAATCCCAGCCTATTCTTCTACTGGTGCTCATGGTAACTCTAGCTCACCTTTAGCAACATACTTGTGGTTGCTGTAATTCCAATGATGCCTCATCCCACTGTCAGTCCCCTGCTATCTCTACAATGGTGTTTTCTGGGAGTTTCAGTCTCTGAGTGGATATAAAACCATGGGGAAAGGATAAGGAACAACAGAATTCTGGTTGTTTCATAAAACAACACCTGTGCAGTTCAGGGATTCTTGCCTAGTTTTTGGTTGGCACACATGCCATAATTTCTGAATTACAAGGCAGGGAGTCAAAGAGATGAGCTACCCATTTCAGCCTCAACGAATGCAACGATGACTTCACTGTCCATGATTAGAAGCACAGATGGATTATTGGGGTTTTCCTGCTCTCAATTCAGCTCCTTTTCTTTGTATGGTTATAAGATATTCCTAGATTCTTATATTTTCTTACTCCTGTACAGATAAAAAAATTACATATCTTTGTTACAAAGATGTTTTGTTCAGAAATTGGAAGAGACATCATTAGGTACTACTAGCCACATAATATTTTTAACTTTTTAAAAGTTTTTTTTTTTAATTGAAATACAGTCAGTTTACAATGTTGTTTCAATTTCTGGTTTATAGCATAATACTTCAGTCAGATACATATATATTCATTATCATATTCTTTATCATTATAGGTTACCACAAGACATTGAATATAGTTTCCTGTGCTGTACAGTATAAACTTGATGTTTATCTATTCTATATATAATAGTCAGTACCTGCAAATCTCCAACTCCCAGTTTATCCCTTCCCACCCTCTTCCTCCCTGGTAACCATAGAAAACTTTTTAAATGTATTTTAAGTTAAAAAAATTAAATGCTTATTTTCAGTCAAGTTCAGTTGAAGATATAATAACTGACTTTTAGGAGTTATCACATTAGTAGGGGATATATAATATGAAAATATAAAGTTGAACAACAATAATGAAGTATAGTAAGTTTTCAAAATAAAACATGAAGAAATAATATTAAAGCTGTGTATAATGAATAATTACATAGTTGATCAAATAAATTATTGCTATAGGAGTTCAGATGAGGGGAAACCAGTTGAGAAAATGTTGGGTAGGAGACTGAGTTTTAATTCCTTCTTTAAAGTTGAATAGAATTTCAACTGGTATAAAAAGAGTATATATCCACTTCTCACTTGCTCTCTGGGCCAGGCTGCACGTAGCAGAATGTTGCCATGGGGTCTACAGCCGGACAGGGTTTTGGCGCTTAGGATATATAGTACAGACTGTGGCTCAGATCAGCCAGAGCAGGGCTTTGTATCAGTCATCCTTGAAGCCATGTCTCAGTTTCATCATTTATTTTTTGGTGTGAGGGTTTAATCAAGTCTTCTTTGTTACAGCACTTAGCACAGTGCCACATATATAGTAGATGCTCCCAAATGGTAAACATTTGTATTACTGTAATGTAAGAACAAACTCTGAGTCATAGTTGAGGATGGAAGCCAGCAGGCATTATTGTAAAAACAGTATCAGATATCAGAAAATATTTATCTAAGAATTAAAAGCTTACATAAATCAAGAATAGATTGAGTAAGAGTTCAAAGTGGTTGAATCAAAATATTTCAGGGTACAGGTGGGTATTGGGAGCCGGTTTGCTGAAAGGTGTTGGTCAAATGGCAGAGGGGCCTACAGGGCAGTTCAAAGCTACAGAGCCAGGTCTGTAGAACCTTGCCCAAATGAATAGCATGATTACAACAGTAATTTTCTGCAATTTTTGAATGCTTCTTATGTCACCAGGTATTATACTTAGCACTTTATATAAATTATCTCCTTTAATCTTCACCAGTCCGTAGGTAACTGGTATTTATTATACTCATTTAAAGATGTGGACAGTGAGGCCAAAAACCATCAAGAAATTTGCCCACAGTAACACAGTAAGTAAGAATCTGAGCCAGGATTTCTCCCAGGTCTGCCCAACACTAGTTCACATTTATAACTACCAGACTTCTGTTTGCTCCCGTGAAGTGGCAAAGCAGTTACTCTGAAGGTAACCATTATGTAGATGCGCTTGAGGGGATGATTTACGCCTGGTTTATATTGCCTAAAAGTAATTCTAATCGCAGCTAGAGTCAAATGTTACTGGTCAAAATACTGAACATGTACCAAACTCATAACTAACAAACAAGAGCATTACAACCTCTCTATGACACTTGCCCTGACAGCTCCGACTGAACCTGGAGGGACCACTTCAGGGACAGAGGCTTGCCACATCTTCCCATGACTGCATCTCTGATTTGTCATGGGAGATTTGTGCGCCACGGGGGCACTAATTAGTGTCTCTGGGAATCAGCAGAGGATCAAGTTTTCCAAAGTTTCATTTATGTAAATAACATGTATATATATAAATGAACTACCTCTTCCTATTTCCAAACCTTATCCCCACCTAGAAGGAGGAAAATTAGAAAAGTTATATTCAGTTGGAAACACGAGTCTTGCAGCTACCTGAATGATAATGCAGCTTATTTTTTTTCCTTAGTGGGCACTTAAAGAAGGTTGGAATAGATATGCTAAAGCTGGCATTGCCAACTCAGATGTCAGGTAGGTAACAGGACCCAGTGAAGAGTGCTGTGAATGAGAGGCCACTTGCCCCACCTAGACAGGGCAACATCTACTTACCTCTACCTGGTTATTGTGTGCTCTTTGAGAAGCCAGCCCTATGGATGCCAAAATTTCAGATATTTTGAGATGTCACACACACAAATTTTTGTGAAAGCTCACAATGTTAAAATGTCAGCTCAATTAAAAAGCAAGAAGGAAAAAGTACTCTCTGGGCCAGACAAAACACATTTTTAGGTTAGATTCAACATGCAAAATGCAAAGGTCTAGAGATCTTTGAGAGCTCTTTGATCTTCATTTCAAAGGACTTTTTTACTTCCTCATGTGAACCTATCTTCTCTCCATGAAGGCGCATAGCTTATGATTTGGTAAAACCGATACTCCAGAAAAATAAATTTTGGCTATAGGAAGCCAAGTTGAGACTGTTTGTGGAGTTCATTTTTTGTGTTTCATTTCTTACAAGATGTTACATGTTAATTGAAAAAGAAATAAAAATTCTAACAAAGTTTAATAGTCTTCAAATTAAGCTTCATCAGTAAAAATGTAAAGTAGATGATAAATAGTAAGATGATTAGTCAAACCTAAGTTGATTAAGATTTTGTATAATATTGTGAGCAGTTAGCATCATTTCTAATTTCCAAGGGTCTGGTGTGATTCTTTTTTTATATTTAGAAGTGCACTGTTTCACTTAGATACAAAGCAGCTTATCATCAAGTTTTCAGAAATATTTAACAAAACCCAAAAAAGTTAAATCATAGTTAAACCAGAATAAACAGAATATTTATAACTTGGTGACAAGAGAACTCTATTTCCATAGATAATCACAGTTATTTTTTAGTGTTGTCTAAAAGGCAGCAAGTAGTTTGTTAATTTATAATAATGTGTAAGAGTCTAAAATTGAAATTAATCCCAAATGAAAAAATCTGAATAAGAAAATTCATATTTAGCTATATAACAGAATGTTTTCACACTGTCAGTGAAATGTGGTAGGGACTACATTTCCAAATGTATGACTAACAATTGTCATCTTCTAAATTTTCAAATTGATAACTAACAATTGTCATCTTCTGACTTTCCACATTATGTTCTCAAACTGAACATTTAAGATTTCAAACTGAAATGTCTTCAGGGCTAAGCAGGTTTCATAAATTGACAAAGACAAGGCTATTCCAACTATAGGCTTTCAAATTCAAAATTTTAAAAACATTATCTCCCAAAAAAATACCTGTGGCAAAACTGGGTCAGCCACTTTTTTTTCTGCTTTAGACCCATTAGCCTCTTGTCACTAGTATATATAAAGTCAATACTGTCCTTAAACAAGTCCTTAAAGCATAGGTGAAAGGAAACTATCAGAGTTCTAGGTACATGTTAGTGGTGCTGGAAAGCATAGACCTTCCAAGACTGGTTTCGGCTATGCAGTCAGGCAGGATGTGGGGAACTCAGAATTATAAAGGGCAGCATGAGTAAAGAGAAGCTCAGATTGACAATCAAAAGGTGCAAAACGGTTCTCTTTAATGCACCCAGAATCTAATCTGGGTTTCCTTGTTCATTCTCAGAACAAGACTGCTGTCCAATTATGCACACATGAGAGAAATAAGAAACTGTGAGGTCTCAATAGAACCAATTTTGTGGATGATCAAGTACAAGCATACCTTGGAGACGTTGTGGGTGAAGTTCCAGACCACCACAATAAAGCTAATGTCACAATAAAGCTAGTCACATAGAAGTTTTGGTTTCCTAGTATACGTAAAAGTTATGTTTACACTATATTTTAATCTATTATATGTGTAATAGCATTACATCTAAAAAATGTACATACCTTAATTTAAAGATATATGATTACTAGAAAATGCTAAAACAATTAAGATGGTAACATCAAGGATAACTGGTAACAGATCACCATAAGAAACATTATAAGGAAAAAATTTTAAATATCACAAGAATTACCAAAAGGTGACACAGAGACATGAAATGAGCAAATGTTGTTGGAAAACTGGCACTAATAAACTTGCTGGATTCAGGGTTGCCCCAACCTTCAATTCATTTAAAAAAAATGCAAATGTCTGTGAAGTGAAATAAAGCACAATAAAGGGAAATATGCCTGTATTCAGAAAGATCTAAGAATCACCTTGCCTTAGGTGGAGCTACATCTTTAAACTGGCCAACTGGTTTACTTCAAAACGTGGATGTTACTGTCTTTTGATGCAATCTGTCTATGCAATTTGATGAAATTATTCTTCAAAAAGTTTTTTTTTCCTTTTTTTCTTTTTCCTGAATGGAGTAAGCCTCAAAATAGCTCATATTGCCAACTGAGCCTGCATTCTCTGATCTTTGCTTTGTGGTTAGTGTTATCACCTTTGTTTTAGTGCATGAGACATTAGTATCCTGGCAATGTGTTTTAAGGACCACGATGGCATGCTCCTCTTAAACTGATGAGGGTAACACTAATGATAGGGACTGCTTAGGTGGGTTTGTAAATTACGTCATCCCTTTCCTGATCAACCTCACAGAATTCCATGAATCATGGGAACCTGGCGGACAATGTTCTGCCAGACCTCAACGGCAAAGATCACAATAAACATTTTTTTAAAAGTCAAGAACCTGGTGAAAATTTTGAATGTTCTGTAAAAGTCTACATTGGATCTGTATTCAATTTTCATGTTGAAAGGATGAACAGTCGTAGATGTCAAGTAAACATACTAACATTTTAATACGTATTCATAAAAATTATTATTTCAACACCAGCTAAATGTTTATCATAAGTTCATTAAGACTAAGGAAGGAGGACTAAGAATGGGTGATGAATAAAAGAAGCATTATAAATTTAACCAGATGAGGGTACTTACACCTGGCTTGTTACCAAAGAAAGTACTCTAGTAATGTGTGTTTGCCAAAGGAAAAAAAAACATAGGAAATACATCAAAGTGTGCAAAAGAGAGTTTAAAGTAGGCTAGAATCGGGTGGGAGTTCCACAATTTCAAATTTAAAAATAAAGTCCTGTTTGATATTTACAACCCACAGAATGCATATACAAGAAGAGATAGTAAAGGACTCTTATTTCACAGACCAACTTTAAACACTGTACAGTATTAGTGATAAAATGTAAGGTACATGATGCTAGTACCAGTATTGAGAGTGAGGAGGCGCTGGTGGTGACAATGAAGATATCTAGGAAGCAAACGGGCTGAGTCCGGGCTAGCTCAAGATAAGGATCCTACCTCTCTTGAATGGAAACTCCAAGAGGACTGAGAATCTTTTTGTTTTGTGTCCCCACCTTTCAAAGTTGTCTCTGACACACAGGAAGTGCCAATAAATATCTGCCAAATGAATGAAAGAATGAACTAATGAGTGAATGGATGAAAGTAGTTGACCTGCTCACCCACTTTCCATTTTGAGGACTCTTAAAGGGCCACAAACAGAGGCAGAGCTGAGATGATGACAACTCCTTGAGCATGAAATTATTAATGCAGGGACTCTAGGACACACCATTAGAGTAACATTTTCTAGGATTTGCATTATAGAAGATAGAGGATGCCAGGGTAAAAATAGCAACTATAATATTCTCTTATATTTTGGGCTTTAATACTCAAAATGTGTTGTAGATGAGAACTATAAATGTGTCAAATTAATAATCTGTGTGAAAGTCAAAGCTAATTAGTTAGTATTTTCAAGACAAGTAAGAAAATGTTTTCTTTTTTAACTTCCTGTCTTTTTCTTTTTCTTTTTCCTTTTTAACTATGATATTAAAAGCATGGAGGTTAAGGATAGCATATCCAGGAATGTAAACTTCATTCCTGTCTATTTGATCATGTGCTATTGGCATGAATATTGTCAATAATTCATGGTAAAAGAGGAAGTTGCCATGAAAGGTTACCCATTGTCAGGCTATGATCAATAAAGCAAGACCACAGTGGGTGATATATTATCAAGTATCAGCCAGATTCACTTTCTCGTGGATTTTAAAAACAGTAGTAGTCACACTCAGTTTGTCTAACCTGAGCTAAGCTTATTTGTTCATTATCCTTTCCCTGCTAATTATAGACTATGCCTTGAATACATTTTATTTAAATACAGAGTATCAGCTTTTACTGTTTTAATTCCTGCAACCTGGCAGCAGGCCTCTAGGATCTACCCCCATGTTTTGATGTTGGTGTTTATATTTGAGCAAACAAAACTGTCACTTTGTTTTCCTGTCTTCCTATATTGGGTCACTTTGTGCTACATGATATGATCTAAGACAATTCAATGCAAGGAGACACATGTCCCTTCTCATTGGAAATACGAAGACTGCAGCTTCCTTTTACCCTGTGGGAAAGAAAGCAGGTCAGGTGTCCAAAAGTAGTGGAGGAAAGTTAGTGTCATCACTATCCCTCCTCCTCCACAGAAATAATACAAGATTATGAGGCAAGAACAGCCCTGGTTTCTTCATGAAGGATAAAAAATATAGTACCATGGTTGTTTGGGCTTATGATATCGTGGAAGGGCAGTCACATAAAAACAAGACTACCATTTCTGAACACTTTCAAGCACATTCTTAATCTAATACCTCAGAATCTCAGGGGAAAAAAAATCACTTACTGAAATTATCTCCTAAGGGATAAATAAAAATGAAATCTTAGTAGCCATTTGACTTTTTTTGTTTTATTTAGGAAGTTTAATCACCTGATTTATTTCCTTTTGGTTTTCAGAGCCAGACTTCTACAACATTTTGCTACTTAAAACACCAGAGTTTGGTTTTGTTTCATTTTATGTTATGTTTCATTTCACCCACATTGCTGGCGTATAAAATAATTTGGACATAAATGAGTGAGAGGTCTGTGTCAGTCAGTGTAATTTTGTTATCAAAGGCATTTACATGTGGAAAAATGCACCATATCATGGTGATTACAGTGGCCACCAGAAACAACATGCTGGTGCTTCTTCAGGGGAAAAAAAAGATAGAATGTAATAATAACAAGGAGGAGAAAGAGAAGAAAATACAGTAACTGAATTTCCTCTGGGTTTTTTCACCCTCCCCAAAGATTCTATCTTCACTTTTGGAGTACATGATTTATCTTCCACTTTAGCATATCCTTAAACTTGCTTGACATATGACAACCGTACATCCTGTTACAACTCAAATCCCATATCTCTTCCCCAATAAACTTATTGCCAGTACATTCAAAGTGAATGGGAATCATAAAAATCCATCATCTCAAAGGAGAAGCTTATAAGAGTGCACGTAAAGAAGATGGTATCATTTTGGGAAGAGAATGCCACATCGCTGTACATTTGCTAATTTCTTGCAACACACATTCATATAAAAAAAATAATGCCTTTTTCTTACATGGTATTGTTTGGAGATGGTTCTGCTTATCAGTTTTTAATATGCTTTTTGAAAACTGACATGTACTTTACCCACATCTCTTTAGGAACGCAGGGAATCAAAGGCTGGATAAAATACTTTCATGCTTCCCAACACAAACCTGAGAGGGTAATTAAACAGATGGTAACAATAAACCGAATCTGAACACATGAGGGACTAGAGTCCCTTATTAAAAGCCTTACACACTGAAGGAGGAAGAATAACAACTCTGGGGAAGTGGTTTAGCAGCCGACACCTTTATGTTTGCCTTTACCTCAGAAGCAGAAGCTAATCAACCATTTAGGGATAGGTTTCCTACCACCTGGGGGAGGGCACGCAAGAGGTCTTCTGCACACTCCGAGGAGCAGGAATGCAAAGTAGATTGTGTGACTCTAAAGAAATGCAACTGTTCTTCAGGATTGCCTTCAAAGACATCAGTTTTAGACACCAACCCATCCCCACCCCTGCTAAACACACACACACACACACACACACACACACACACACACACACCCCAAAACCTATGTTGGGGATCTTATGCCTGAAGCACAAGCTATTTTCTTCCATGTGAAGCCAGAACGTAGGTATTATAGATTTCTGTGATAACACTTTGAATATTTTCAACCTCATTTCTGGCAATAAAATGATCTCCTATTTATTCCATCCTTGAAACATACTGGAGTTCTACTCATTTCTCAGATCTTAACATTGTCAGTTTGTCCTGAGTTAAACCTATGGAGAGAAAAGTATTGAAGCAATCTTGGCATTTCAGCTTGTAAATATATGTATGTGGCTATTTTTCTTAGAATATAAAAATAAGCTCAAATGTATAAAATATATATATCTTTCTCTGAAGTGAAAGATGTATATATGTATGTATGTGTATATATATATATATATTATTTACTATATACGTATATGTGTAAAATAGATGTGTGTGTGTGTGTGTGTGCATACACTCACAGAAAGAATCCAGTATATCCAAGAAGGGATTTTGTTACTGTAGAGGTCTGCAATGTTATTGTACCACCACACATGGAAAGATGCTCAAGTCAGTATTTGTTCTTCTAGTTCTCAACCTGCTTCACTTCTCTGCTTCACTTGGCAAGTTCTGTGAGTGTCATTTATGAGAAACACTTCACATCAGTACAATGATGATTTCGCTTAACTAAGTGCTAGCAATCAAAGGACAATGTTCAACATACTGTGTTTTAGATTAATCGAGGTTATAATGATGATCTATCAAAGGAAATTTCTGAAAACTGAGGCAAGTATTAAAATGGGAAGATGTGCAAGGTATAGAAAAACGTAAATCAAATGGAAAACATTATTTATCAGCGTGTATTTTACCACTTTGTGTGTGTACATCACCATATAATACTGTCCAGTTTTAACTGTGGGGTTTTTATCCTTAATAGTATAAAAACTTGCCAGGTTCTGATACAATTGTACCTGAAATGACACATATCACCTTAGGAATCTGCCATAAAATTCTCTTAATAGTAGTGACTATGGTTCCAAAGTTATTTTCAGGGTGAAGAGTATTACATGAATTAAATAAGAGAGGCTGCAAATGATTTAGTGGAAAAGCATAGTAGCTGCCACACAGAGTATTAGGTAACCTTTTTTAATTAGAATGTACACTTTTAGATTACTGATTATGAACATCAGGGGACCCCAGATTTTGATTCATCAGTAATTCTCCTTTATGTCTACACTAAGATGTAAAAATGAGACCCCTGGCTCGATTTGGTTTTTCAGAGGCTTTACACGCTGGAGCAAAAGCTATTTCACCTGTAATCTCTAGTACTGCTCTGCCCCCTTGTGCTGCTACAGCGAACTCAACAGAGGAACAGTTCGCCTTTATCTTTGTACGTGAACTACAGAAAAACCCCACTGTCACTTCTCACTTTTCTGGCAAGTTCAAGGTCAGTGTCTAGCTATTTTCAGCTCATCTCTTCTTGATCCATGCAGAGAAATGACAAGGTAACGTGATTCGGGGTCAGCTGTATTACAGGAACCGTTACATAAACGGAGAAAGTGAAAATCAATCCTAGCTGACAGTGACTTGGGGATAATCAACGCTCACTGGATGCCTCTGTCAGCTCGCCTACATCAAACACCGTGTGACTTCTGTCAAATCTTTTTAAGAAAACTATATTCTCACTTTCAGCAACCTAAATAAGTATTTCTCTTGAGCTGAATTTTTTAGACTAATATAATGTTAGCCTTACAGATTTGTAAACTATACCAATAATGCCTTGAAAAAATTCATAGGTTACACCCATCATCCTACAATTTGTTACTGACCTGAGATGGAAGGTATTGCTATAAAAATGCCCTTTTTTGAATGATCTATGAAAGCGTTCCTACAGACTCTTGCATCTTCTGTGTTGAACACAGCACCTTTCCCCAGATCATCTTCAGCCCTAATTCCTCTCTTCTCCTCCTTAAGAACACCTTAATCAGTCATTTCCTATTAGGAGATTAGGGTTTTTTTCCCCTCCCTTTTAGATGTTCATTGTTGCCTTCCTTTTTATCTCTGTATTTTCTACCAGGACATCTTCCCTTAATCCAGAATTGGAAAAGCAGTTTTTAACAAGATGTTCCACGTTAGTGGCATTCCCACTGACAGCACCTGATATGTCAGCTTAGGGAAGGAGCTATTTTTATCCCGCCCACCTTGTGCTCCCTTGAAACTGTGAGACACACAGCACTCCACTGAAGTACAATTTACCATAATATTAGTTGTCAGTAAATTCAAAGACGGAACTCCTAAAGCTATAAAATGGATTAGAAGCAATTTAAAAAAGAATTAACAAACTAGAGTAAGAGTATACTGTCAACAAACAAATGCTCCATCATAGGACTGTAATTTGGAATTTTAATTACCCCTCTGCTTCTGTAACAAAACAATGTCTGAACTGGCAGCGATTTGAATCTCTCACAGGTCATTGAGCATTCTAGTTAATTACTCTATGAATAGCCTGTTTTTCTCCCCTCTGGAAACACGTTTCTAATGGCAGTCAAGGTCTGACAAATGTGTCATCTACATAATTAGCTAGGAAGCAACACAAAACATTAAACATGCTTTGTGCCGACAACTATCAAAACATTTCATTTGTTGTCAATTATTCATTACTTTGTAGGTTCTGAAGGGGTTGTTATTATGGAAATAAGTCCAGATGCTAACAAGGTTAGAGTTTTGGATTCAAATTAGTAATCAGAGGACTAACTTTAAAACAAATGTATCTCATGTACATTCAGCGCCATGTTCAATCAGTAGGAGATTATAAACAAATTTAGCTATGCTCAAGTTAAAATGGAAAGGACGCAACCATGGACGTGAACTCAAGAGCCCCGGCTCATTCTTTGAAGTACAGGCTCCACACTGCCGATGCATGAAAACTTCCTGAACCTTTGGCAAGTCCAATTTGTGTTAGGTAAACAGAGTTAAAGATTTTCACAGCATGAGATGACATGGGATGGCAAGGACAAGGAAAGAAATCTCTAGTGATTCTTCCCCCACCCCCTAACCCAGGGCATTTTACACAAAAGCCAAAAATCTAGCTAATAACTGTTTTCTTCTGCTCTACAGCAGACTAATTACCTTAGGTAACCCTTGAATTTCATGATTCCTTTCTTTCTTGGTTTTTTTTCTTTTCTATTTCTGAAATTGTGTTTCTTTTATTGTTTTAATACCATATATAAAACTAAGTATTGTCTTGAAAGCAGTACTCCTAATGTATATAGAAGATATAAAAAGATTTCTCAACAAAATTGACCTCTCAGTGGCAAAGAAAATTGCAGTGGAAGACACATTATTGCGTAGTCATATCTGAGGTTTGGATCTATGGAGAGTCTCACTTCACTGTCCTCCAGCTTTTCCTTATAAACCAAAATGGCTTACAAATGTCATCCACAATAGTTCAATAAAGATTAGGAACAAAACACTGTCCTTACACTGATGAGATAAGAAAGATTTAACTGCAGAAGGCGGTGTATAAGAGCAGTTCATGAGGCTTGTTCTCGAATGAGAAAAACAGAATTCAAATTATATTTGTGTGTGTCTAGAATTTAATTGAGTTGATCAGTTTATTTTCTACATAATGTTTGATCAGATGCCTGTAGTACAGAGCTAGATAAAAAAGAAAGAAAACAAATTCTATCAGGAGAAATCAAGAAGACCCGTTATCTACAGGGTGTCCAAAATATGTCAAGAAATAATTCTACCCTGAGCACTGAGAATGCCCAGTTAATAAAAAGATCAGCCACTCACTAACAGAAAATAATTGTCTGTATCTATATTTTTCAAAGCAAAAAGGCAGCCACATCTTACAGTAAATAGGACACATTAAAATAAGCTTTAATAATCTTTATGCAGAAAGAAACTAATCCATTTTCAGATCATATGATCCACAGCAATAAAAGGAAATCATCAAACTAAAAACAATTTTAGAAATGGCTGCAGACTCTCATTTAATTAACATGCAACAGATCATATATTTATGAGGAAGTCAAAATATTTAGGAAGCCTATAATCCTGTAAGCCTTAATGTGGTATAAAAACAACAAATAAATGCAAAGTGTTACTGTTATACATGCCTGCCTGATCAATGGTTTTCACATATTGATCTATAAGTGGAGTTGACAGTCTGTGTTGGCTGCACATTTTCCAAGCAGTGCTATTTTTGCACAAAACCAATACGGGCAATTACCTTTGTTTGAGATGCCAAGTCTTATCAATTCAATGTGATTTAGTGTCATTTTAATTAAATATCAGGATCCACTTCAGGACAATTTATACAAACAAAGCCTCAAACCTAACTATAAGCTTGATTTGAAGTAAACATGGGCAAGTCCTATAGTCTCATAATATTTCTCAAAATCTCTGCTAAACAGAAGGCTTATATTTTTAGTAGCAATTTTTATGTCTGCCTTTTTAGCTAGCCACAACTTTGGCAAGTATCCTATAATCACAGAAGTAAGAAACAAAAGAAAATTGTTTCCTCTTTTTCCTTATAATAGATTAAAAAGAAAAATGAAAGAGCACTGTCTGGGAAGAGAAGCAAAAGGAGTCTTGTATGTTAATGTTTAGGAATGGCATGACCTAAGTCTTTATCTGAACACTAATGAAAAAACATTTCCCTGTCCACAATGGAGTGATGCACTTTGGTGGGGTTTACATGATGGAAATAGTGAATATTCATATATGTTGCTGTTTAAGACACCAGTATTAAATGCTGGAACTGCTCCTGCCTGCAAATCCTATGTCTGCAGTTTCCTGACTTGGGCTATTTAAACTCTTCATTAATATCTATTCTAAACTGTCTGGTAGACTGGGCATCCCTCTTATAAATAACATCAAAGCCACATTAAACCTTTTGTGTTAGAAATTTGCTGGATTGCATATTAGCTTTTTTAGCCCTTAAAGAGGCACACTTTACTTACCCCCATTAATGTTAACTAAGCCTTCTGCTTCTGTGTTTAGCACATTCGGGTAAATCACAGTCCACCTTTAAGAGGTCTCACTCCAGTGACCAGGGTGAAACAACAAATCACTGAGACCAAAGAGCATTCCCTCCCTACCAAATGAAGCTCTCCAGATCGCTCTCACAGATGCGTAATTTTCTTACTAACCATGTCATTCTATATCCAAACTTTCCACCTCTTCAATGTTTCTTAGGAAGCAAAATGGCCTCTTTCAATTTTGAAAAGCATTGATCTTATTAACCACATAAAAATGATTATTTGGTGTTTAAAGAAAATGATGCATACTACCAATAAAATACTAATGGAGTATTGATACCTGTCTTACTGGAATGCTTCCCTGCAGCACTTAGGAAATCAAAACTTTAATTCAACAAGTAAATTCACCTGTGCTTGCATAGCTTCTGGTCGAATAAATATTTATGTTGGCATTTCAAAATACTCCTCGATTTACGTTACCAAGAATATAGGCTCATTGTATACATAGAAGAATTTTATGTGGTGTTCTGAGTTCACATTTATATTAAACATATTTTTAATTAAGCAAAATTTTAAAAGAGGAATTTATGTATTGACAAAATTATATAATTAATGTGACCCTAGAATCTTTTTATCATTTCTTGTAATAAGTTAAATCATATTAATGTAATATCAGATTCTTGTTATTATATACTCCAATAAGTCTATATTAGATTTGCATAATTGATATGCCAGTGACAAATAGTATATATATGCCATATATATTAAATAGGATGCATGATACATATATAGTCTCTAAGTACCCTTAATTTTTTTCTGTACACATTAGATGTATGTCTCTGTTACAGCAAACCATGCTACATGTGAACTTGTGAATGCATTTTTACTATACATCTCCTCCCACTTCTCCTAAGTTCAAAATCTCCCCCCTTGACCTCACCCCAACCTCCAACTTCTGAAAAATCAAGTTCTTAGTTTAGCTTGAGCAGATATCTTTAACAGGCTTGTTTGAATAAATATGCCAAAATACTTTACATTCTGTCAGTATCTAGTCAGAAAATTGTGCATGGAAAAAAGAGATGAAAAGAACTGAGACAGAAAGAAAATTAGTGCCATGGCAAGCTTTCAATACAGTATCTCTGAGCCAAGTTTTCTCGGTGAAATGACATATCCTCACTAAAATACCCCTTTTATATAATTATGCACTGAGCACGCATAACCAAAAGTAACTTTTATTTTTGTTCCTTATCGAGGAATACATATTGCCCAGGCTAACTAAGAATGCGGAAACAAAAGCTGGGATAATTATAGCTAATTTAACTTTGGAAAACTCTGATTCTCTAGCAGTCCAGCATATAACCCCCCAAACTAAAGTTATGTAACAAGGTAATATCAACAATGAGAAACTGCATGATAAAATCCTGCCCAAAAGTGAAAAATGCTAATTTTGTCTCATTTAGCAGCTGGATACAGAAATGCTCATTAGTTTTAAGAGGGTTAATCCTTTTAACTTTTGCATATTGATATGCCAATTATGCCTAATTGTACAAGAGGCATCAGTCAAGGTAATAGTGCATAAACACATGAAAGTTATTAAGTACATCCCAACATGTAATAAAGTAGGTGTTAATTGGTAGCTGAGTTCTGCAGGCTATTGAGGTGGATAATTCATTGAGAGATGGATCACTTGTAATTTCTCTCCATAATTCCTTTTGCAGTCTCATGCTGTGATGTTTTCATGCTTGTCAAAAACAACTGCGGCATAGTGCCTTTTGTTAAACACAGCCAATAAAATATGTTAGGCATCATTAAATATACTTAACTTTTAAACTTTTTCAAAGGTACAGTTCTTACTGATAATACATTATAGAGATTCCAATAATTTACTCTAACTACTATCTCAAGTTCATGGTTGAGGAACGTTTTAGCAGGTTTCAAAGCCAAGACAGGCTGGCTGTGCTGTTCCTCCCAGCAGACAATACTTTTAAATGAGAAAGTAAAGAAAGAAAAATGCATCCTTATCTAGGGATGTATTTCTCACTCCAAAAATATAATCACTGGCTTCCTCATGCTAAATTTGTCTATGATACCTGAGGAAAGAATGATTAAAGTCATATATTTCTTAGGTTCCTGAGATCATTGTGGGTTAATTCTGCACTTGAAATTCAAGTGAAAAACAGGGAATAAATGTAATCGGTAACATGCTACTCAGCAAGTTGATCTCATTTAATAACTCAGTTAGGGAGCTGAATATTTCATAGGCCCCTATGATATTAACAGAACACTCAATTAATAGCTCACATGTTTCTGCAGGGTGACTGGGACTCACAGCCTGTCCCCAGCTAACCTATTTCTTGCTCTTGCTCTCACTGTGAGAAACAAAATAGAGCCAGGGTCCAAAAGAGTGGCTAGCATTGCATAAATAATTTTGTAACATCCTATGGCCTCAGCTGCAAGTTACCACCATTATGGAAGAAAATTAACCAGAGGAGACTCATCGCAATCAGTGTGTTTAGTGGCTCAGGATGCGTGCAGGGGCAGGGACACAATTGGCAGTAGAGTTCATCTCTAACTATTTTATTTCAAATCTTCCTAATGACACATTATGGAGACAAAATGGCTTCCTCTTCAAACCTTAAACGGCCACAGCATTTCAACTGTTTAAGCTCATTCCAAATCAAATTGTAATTCCTAATATCATATATTATTAGGAGATTTTAAGGATGAGGTTTTTACCTTTTTTTAAAGATTTTTTTTTCTCAGTTTATTCTTAGCTAATTTTAGCCTCTGGCTTTTCAAAGTGATGTACTGTATTTGGAAGTACAAACACCACATGCTAGCATAACCTCATTATTTTTATGACACTGAAGCATGATAGTGGAGGCCCTTAAAATGAGTCAAAGGTGCTCTTCAGTCTAGCTCCAAATCTACTTTATCACTCTGGATTAAGCCCAGCTCTTCTCTCGCAACTGGGGATACTATTATGACTATAAGTAGGCAAGATAAAGTGCATTACAAAAACAGTATTCTCATGCACATTAGGAAAACAAATAAAACAAAGCTGATTAGCTTTTTTCTCTCTCCCTTTTTTTTTTTTAACACAAAATTCTGTATCAGGGAACTTGGATATTTGAGGTATTTGACTTACGGGTTCAGTGATCTTCCCAACATCGGTGAGGATCATGGATTTACTTTGGCTCAGCCTGTCGTGGTGGCTGTTGGCATTTTTGATTCTCATTTGCACAGCTCCGGTGCCTTGGCGGGTGGGATTCAGTGTTTCCGCAGAGCTATCAGAATTTGTAGGTTTCTGCATATTACAGTGTTATCCTGATGAAATATAAAAGCATTATATTATTCTAAATATATACTTTTTCATGAAAAACTCCAGGTGGAGCGCACATCCCTATTAATCATTAATGTACAAAGATGAAATAAAGTCTCCACCTCTGAGTGCTGAAGAAAAGGTAGTTACTTCATAGTGTTTTTATCAATTGGGACCTCTGTATTTGGACAGTATTGTATATAAGCCAGGGGATTTCAATTCACAGGCACACACTCAAATTCTGTGTAGTTCCTTAATTTGATTAAGGAATTTCTAATGGCAATGTGACACAGTTTTCCTTATGAAGAAATGACGTTGCCAACTAAGTATCTTCAGGATATATGCTCTTTTCATTCACAACGTCACTGATCTATTATTTACTTCATCCCACCCCATATCCAGACACTACCACCAGCACCCTTTTTTGGTGAACAAAACCTATGTGAATAAGGCCAAATTTAAGTGAGTAAAACTGGCTTTAGAGCAAACCAAACTAGTCCCATTGACTACCAAATTATGTCGGCTTGGCCTCATTAGCATGGTACGGAGTCCTAGCCCCCAACTTCCCTTGCAGTGGCCAACAGGGAAAAATTAAAATTCCTTTGTCCATTGCCATCTGCCAACTGAACTAGATTCAGTAGCTTAGTTGGATATAATATTTATGAAGAATATGAAGAAAGAGAAAATCAATAAATCAACACTGTTTATTTATTTATTTACATTTATTTTAATGGAAGGCGTCCTATTTGGGTAGGAAAATTCAGTGTGGGCACATTTTAAAGGAGTGGCTGTGAGAAAACAATAATGTGTAAAAAGAAAACAAAGGAAATAAATTGGGTGGGTGGACCAGGAGGGTTTTTGGTTGCTTCCCAAATCCATAATCCCTTTCAGTTGCCCCTCCCCACAAGTTCCTCAAATGGAAACATCTACTTGGTTAAAATAGAACATTTGCAAAGCAAATACAGCTTCTAAGCCTCTAGAAACAGACCCTCTTCTAGCCTAAATGTTGTCTCCCTGTCTCAACTATGCAGCCACTTCATAGCTAGCGTGGGCACAAGGGTACAATATTAGAAAAAGTTGTCACCAGTCAGTTATGGAAGCCAATATAATCCAAAGGAAGGATTGTATTTTAAGGAGCCAACTGTATTGGTAGCCCTACAATGGTTGGACAATGGGGCTAGCATCATGGTAATGTTCAAGCGGAGTGTACACTAAAATGATTAGAAAAGAATAATAGCATTTCAATGGGAGGAAAAGTGTTTAATTGATACCAGTAAGGCAACTGAGTGATAACTCAGAAAAGAAGTTAATATTTATTGAGTATTTACTATGTGCCAGGCAATGAGCTTGTTTGATCCTTACAAAACTCCTATTAGATAGACATTAAACTCATATTTTTATAGAGGAGAAAAATGAGGATCAGAGTGACTAATAATTTTCTTAAGGACACTGAGCAGAAGGAAGTGGAGGATTATGTTTTTTATCCCCACCCCCCAAAAAAACCCAGATGTCCATCAACAGATGAATAGATAGACAAATTCTAGTTATCTACCCAATGAAATACTGCTCAATAATAAAAATGAATGGACTATTAAGGTGTGCAACCACATGGATGAATTGCAAATTTATTGTGCAGAGCAAAAAAAGCCAAGCCAAAAAAGTACTTACTGAGTACTTATTATTTCACTTATACAATATTTTTGAAAATGTAAACTAACATAAAAAGAAAAAGAATCAGTGCCTAAGGACAGGGTGAACTCTTGATACAAGGAAACTTTGCAGGGTGATGGATATGTTTGTTATCTTGCTTGCAGTGATGGTTTAAAAGTAGTATACGTATATTAAAAATGATCAAATTGTACACTTTAAACACTTTCACTTTATTATACTTCAGTTATACCTCACAAAGTTGTTTACAGGAAAGTAGTATTAAAAATTCCTTAATGGATTTATTTTGTTCATATATTCATTTTCATGATCCTACATGAGTGCATTATTATAAAAACTTACTGAGAATAAAGAGCTTTTTCAATAAGATTTGAAATAAAAATTTGAAGTAATAAAAGATGAAAATCTTATCCTATTTCATAGAAAAATGACAGCTACGTTAATGAGGAGGATTTTAAAATGTATAAAATCTGACCACTAATGTATGCATAAGGGATGTTACCTTTATATCTAACTAGAATAAGATATAGAGGGTTGTATATATGTAACTGGTTTTTTAAAAATAAATGTAATCACATGCAGATGATATAAATAGCCAATTCTCGATGTATGCCAGTATAGGATGATACATTTTTTATTTTATTCTGTGTATTATATAGTATTGAGGTCATCAGGTTTTCTTAGCCAAGTAGAAATTATTTCAAAATAATAAAGCAAATCTTTTACATTTATAAAGACGCTCCTACTAAAGGCATGAGTTTTTTGTTTGTTTTTTTTTTTCAGAGTACATTTCAGTGAATGAAGGATGAGAATCTAGGTATTGTGACTGAAACGAAGGCCTTGGATTCATTGTAATTAGACTGGTTGCATGAAAATCAGTTAGCTTCTAGTGGCAACACTGTCACTAATAGTCACCTTTATGACTTTGTACAAGGTCATGGACTTCTGTTTCATCACTGGGAAAAACTGATAGGGTGCATGGGCAACCAAGAAGATTACTGTGATCTGTAGCGTCCTTTCACTTCTGATATTGCTGTGCTAAAAGTCCTGGAAGCTCAAGAAGTATTACTGCAGATACACAGAGCTCAGAAGTGTTGGGCAGATAAGCAACAATGTAAATGCTTTGTATGATGATGCCCGAGGGTTTTGGGTGAGAGTTGAGGGGAATCTATGATTAAACATATACATCTCTTCTAAAAGAATCTGGATTCTCCTTGGAGTGCGTTCCAGGTTTGATCTTCCATGTTATTCATTAGATTCAAAGTCTAAAGGTGGTGTGTTTGTAAGATTGGTGAGGGAAATCACTTAGATTTAAGCCACTATCTTCTGACCAAGAGCATGAAGCCACTGTATTTACATAGCTCCATCATGTGCCATTTATAGGACATGTTACTTCCCCAGAGTCTGCACAAATTTCAATGTCACATCAACACTGGCATTCTTGTACTGATTTCACAATCAACCCATAATTTGCCTAGTGATGGGTTACTGTCAAAAGGCTGGATTACTTAAAAAGCCTCTTATCTGGCTTCCTCACCTTTTTTCTTGGGGACAGTTTACAGAAAAAAAAAAATCAAAATTTTCCTCCTTCAGATCATTCTTTTAAGTTGATCTCTTCCCCTGCCAGTATTGTTATTCCTCTTTTCTCACTCTCTCTTTAGCCATCACTTCCTTTCCCATCTGACCACATCTTCACATTTTGTTGATACCCCACTGCACTCTATTTTTTCTTTTTATTCAGCTTCTTTTGTATTTAGTTCTACAAGTATAGTATCTAGTCTGATACAATTCATAATTGTTCTCATATTTGCAAATATTTGGTGGTTTCTAATTTAGCAGAGCACCATGTTGCTCTGAGAAGAATACAGAAAATGATACAATCCTCTTCTTAAAGATTCCTACCCACTGAAAATCAAGTATCTATTCATCATTTATTGAGATTTTCCTGAGTGGCAGGCACTACATCAGAGGCTGGAGATACTCTTGTGGTGTTTTTGATTTGTGTTTGTTTATTTTAACTAAATGCTTTACACTGGTTTGGTGACAGTGATAAAGAAATAAATCAATAATTAAATGAGAATAAAGTTGTGCCCAGGAGAGGGAGAGAAACAATGACATCAGACTCAGGTGTAACTGGGACATGTGGGGAGAGAAAGTCTACAAAAGATCAGCTGATTCTGCAGCTAAGTCAGGGCAGGTTGGGCATTTCAGGCAAACGGCTCAGCAGAGCAGAGATATGCAAATAACTGTGAAATTATAAGGTAGATATTGAAATGTTTCATGAGGAAAAACTATAGTACCAAGAAGCTCAAGGAAAAGAGAAATGTTGGATTTCATGAAAAAACTGGCATTTAGCCTTGGTGTAGGTGAGTCTCATCATCTTGCTAGCCTCTCATCAGCCTGAAGGATTGACTGAGAACCCCATCCCTTCTAACCCCACCAGTGCTGTAAGAGGTTGGTATTCTAGACACTCTGGGGGAGAGAATTTATGGAGAGGGCTTTCCTTAGCATAATACACAAATGTCTTGAATGGATGAATTGAGTGCAAGACACAGGGAGGCAGGACCCACCCACCCCCACCCCCAGCAGTAACTGAGGAAGGAGGGACGATGGAGGAGGAAGGAAATCTAATAGACTGAAATGACAGTTGCACTGGTGGCTGTGAAACTTGTAACTGCTGTACTTGTGGGTTCAGAGATGATTTATTTTTATTCATCCTGTTACAAACTCTCATACCAAGTAGATAGTCTGCTTTAGGCTAAATTTTGCAAGTTGTATTTGGATCCCACTTACAGTTCTTTCTCTTTACCTTCCTTCGACTTTGCCATTTTCCCCTCATCTGCATCCTAATACTTTTTTCCCCTCTACAATGCACACTATGATCCTTTTCATATTTTGGCTGCCAAAGCCCCCCACTGCAGCACCTACTCAGGCCCCATCTCATCTACAGACTCAACATTTCTAAAATTCCATCATCCATTCTTCCTTACTTGCATCCATTTACTTACATCCATCTGCTCAGTGACTTAGATGTATATGGGAGGGGAATGATTAAACCAGTTAACACAAAGTTATAAATAATTAGTCAGACTTCCCATTAACTCTCAGGGAAGCATTTACCTGAATCTTATACTGGAAGCTCTCCTGGCTGTGTGGGAAAGTATCTTTCAGTAGAAGAGCTCTGATTATTCTACTTTGTGTATGATCTTAAGAAAATTTAGAGGCAGGTAGCATTTGTGGCCAGGGATATGATATCAGAATTGCATTCTTGTAAATGGTTCCTCCTGGACTTATGTGATGTGACAACCCTGTCATGGTGGTCTAATTTTTGAGTCCTTATGAAAGAAGGTTCTAGGAGAACAAACTCCATTATAAAGCTTGCCCAGCCTCGAGTCAAAAGAAACTCTCAAGCCCAGGGTCCATCATGACTTGCTCCCAGCACTAGAGAGTGGATTTAATTTTGGGAACGTAAGTCTCAATTTCAGGACCTATTCAGAAAGGCAATGAAGAGCTCTAATTTGTGAGTCTTTCTGTGTTACTATTCCAAGAATACCCACAGGGTTTTGAAATCATATTCTGTTGTTCCACCTGTTGTTCCTCATTGACCCTCAAGTCCCTAGATTTGGTAGACTGTAAAACCAATAATAACTGTCTATACTTATGTCTATGCAACTTAGTAACATCAGTCATTTTGTTAATTTCAAGTCACATTGACCTTAACTCTCATGTGATCTACATGCCTATTCAGTATTCCCCTTGTTCTTCCTCTAGCATAACATCTACTCATCATCATTATCATGGTTATTAAATTCTACTAGAGGAAACACTGATGCCTCCTGTGTCTATATTCTTACAGGAGGCATACAGGGGCATGGCGAATAACTAATGAAAATATCGAAGAATTAGTTCACCTTGCATGTGTCTAAAATATCCACTGATATCACAAACTTTCCAAATAAACATCCCTGAGTTAGAAATTGAATGTAAATCACTTAAGACTGGCTTCATAAATTCTCTGACTTCCTGGTTTTATATGTACCAAGAGAAGAGCAAGAATAGCTTGTGATATTGCACTAGTTCCACTTTCAATACTGTTTTAAAAACAGGAAACAGTGATGAGAATGCACTTCATAAGAGCCACACAAACTTTGGCTCTGCTCAACAGACTTGGCTCAGTGGTATTCTGGGCCTGATTCTCCCACTCACACTGCAAATACCCAAATAGGAAGGAATGTGATATTTCATCTAATCATAAATTTCATAGCTGCTCTGTCAATTATTGCCGCACTCCGTTAACTACACTAAGGCTCAGCAGCTTGCCCTTTTGAGTTAGAAAGTATATTTTTGACATCTCTTTCCCATCAGCAACATTAAAGTAAAAGTATACTAAGAATCATTTGAGCTAGGAGAAACTGAACAGACACTTTGATACTATCTCCACTATTTCTCTGTAAAGAAGAGAAAATTGTAGTTTGAGGATACTGAGAGTTTTCCCAAGGTGCTACAGTCTATCAAAGTAGTCCCAAGACAGATCTCAAGTCCTGCATTTCCAAATATCCGTGCTTTAGTCATAGACCCCAAAGTCAAGTGGAAACTGTGTATGAAAATATAAGGTAACAAGAATTCCAGGGGAAACTTGATGGAGATCAAGGAGATAAAATGACCATAGTACATTCGTATTAAGCATAGATCATGTAAGTCTTTCTATTTATAAATGCTCCTGTGCTTCCTGACAAAACAATGGAGACTTAATAAATGTGTGCAGAATATAGAATTGGAAAACAAATATGGAAACTAGTTAATGCCAGAGTACATAGCCTAGCAAAGCATTGCCAATTGTAAAATGTCTTTGACCAAGTTTCTTTCTTATTAAAAATAATGTGTAACTTACTCTGGCCAGTGATTCTAAGAGCCAGTGAATGATGGTTATTTCACGGTAAGTTAGAGGCTACAAAGAAACAAGGCTTTTCATACCTTCCAAGGGCAACATTAAAGTGTATTTGGAGAATCGTATGAATTTTTTAAAACATGAACAATACCAGATTTCCATTTCAGGTAAGCCTTTTGTTTCTGGCTTTTTAAAAAGGCCACATTTATGATCATCTTACAATTTATCAGGGTTATGTGTTATGACAGTAGAGAAAGCCTCCCTTGGGTTTCAAATTTCCGCGGGTGCCTGATGCTCCTTCTCCAAATAGAAGGACTGTCTTGCTGGACATGCGTTACCAGTAAAGCCTTTGTGAGGAGCATTGTCTCAGAGGCAAGCATTTAGTGTGCCCCAGTGCATCCCCATTCCATAGGTGTTAGTCTGGGTTTTCACCATGTGGCAATGAACTGTCTGGTTACCACAACCACCAAGAGCCACAGTCCTCTCTGCCTTAACACACAAGAACCCTTTGTGGCAATGTGACCCCATTCCTTTTCCAGAAACCATAGAAAGAATTGTTTCTCCAAGTCTGCTAAGAGCTTGTGGAAACTCCATAGATGAATATTGTTTCTCTGAGAAATTCATTTCTGTCCCCTGGAAAGATCTTCTGTTGATCTGTGGTAGAGCACGGTCTGTTTGTTCCCCTGTGGAAATGACTTGTGGCCATGGTAGCTCCAGTAATGTGTGGCACAACCTCCATGCTACACTCTCCTGACAGGTCAGTAATTAACTTGCATTGCAACTGTTTGTCATCTCCACCAGAGCAGACATTTACCAAAATAACATTTTAATTTCAGTTTCCTTCCAGTTCACTTTCCTTTTCTTTTTTCCCTGTGGCTTCTACATCTCTATTAAGTCTAATTTCCCCAGACCACTTTCATAAGCGGAAAGAGTGCAATAAAACTCAGTTTCAAAAATGTCAAATATAATGAGAAAGGAAGATCACAGTAAAGGAATTTGACCATAGCCACCCAACTGAGTAACATTGTCTTTGACTGGGCAGGTGTTTTATACATAGGAAATGTGATAATAAGGCTTTGCATTTACTTAATTTATATCAAGGAATCTGGGTGATATACTGCATTTACTACCAAAGTCTGGCAGGTTAGTTCATGGATAAATTGTAATCCAGTGATTGTCATTGCACATAGGTATCCTAAATGGTGAAAATGACAAGTGAAATATAAAACATGTTTTAAGTAGATTAAGTCCTGAACAAATCTGTGTAGTAGGCAACCTTGGTATCCTGTTGTTAGCTTTCATTCCCTGGGGACCTTAGTCTGTTAGTCTCCATCCTGTTGGGAGCAAAGCAATTGATTTCATCATCCAAATATTTATTGAGCCTTTACTCTGAGAAATAGACTTGTTAGGTCCCACAGTTTCCACAAAAATTATTAAGAATCCTGGGGTAGAATTAGACATATGCATGCTTGCTTACCATGCTGTCTAATAAAAGTGCAATGGAGGCTGGGACAAGGTCAATTTCCAGATGAAGGTGACATTGAACTTGATGTTGTATGGTAAATAGGATCCAAAAGGCAGAGAAGGGATGTCAAGAACAGTGCAGGCTGAGATCCCAAGATTTAAGGAAAAGCAAAGTGAACATCCACAACGAATCACAGAGTGGGGTGGCTAGATTGGAAAGCTAGGGAGAGATGGTTAATTTGAGCTGGATTAGGAGAGCCCTGTGGCTCTATTAAAGAATATGGATTTTGTGTTGTAGATCCTGGGAAACGCTGATGATTTTAAGGCATAATTCCTTTCCAAAAGACTTGGTGAAAACAGACACAGAAGAATGGATCCCTAGCCACTGAGGCTACACAATGAACAGTAGCATTCTCATGAGATGCTTCTCAATTAACTTTAAATCAGAATAAATATCACATCATCTATTTGTAAACACTAATCTTATGATAAGAGCACCCAGTGATCTGGGGGAAAAATACCCCAGAACTTTAGGAACCTCACTTGGAACTTCCAGGTGCATGCTTAATGCTTTAGGTTACCAATCAAAAGAAGAGAAAGCTAAAGGCTTCACAAGAATGAGAAAATGAAACATTTAAGGAAGAGAGGTCCAAGGGTACAATTACACCTTATTAAGAACATAGAAAAATAAAGTTAAGATTCAGTGGAACTGTTTCTGAATTTCCCTCTAGTGATCAGGTAAGCAGTAAAAAATTGAAAAGCAAATATGAACAAAATGCCTGTTCTGTTATAAGTATGTTTAGGCAGCATAAGAAATTTTATGAAATGGCAATCTCCTTAGATACACAGGAGAACCAGAAGGGGCATAAGTAATGCAATCGTCTCTCTGTTTCCTCTGTCAGTTTTGACCTAATCTAGCAAGAAATGCTGAGCCATTTTCTGCCTCTTGCATAAAAGTATCAATTAAGGGAAAGCAGGGTGACTATCTTAGGGCACTGGATGATGAAATGTCACTTAAGGAGAAAACATCAGCTGTAGAACAAGTTGTTCAGCAGCCACAGTATTAAAAAAACACTGGCAAAACAAGCAGTCTCAGACACTCCCTGGGACAGGGCTGATTCTCTGATCTTTTTTCAACAGTATCAAGTGCAAACAGTACATTTCAACCTGCAATTGCTTGTTTCCTGGAATTTTATGTTCTATAAGATTTATTTCCTAAAAGATACGACTCAGTTGCAAAGCCCTTTTATCAAGCAGATTAAATCTAATCACACATTGATTGCAGTACACCAAGCTCCTTTTACTTCTATCTTGGCCTGCCCATGTTAAAATATGGGGAAGCTGCATATTGCATAATTAGAGTTTGACAGTAACTAACAGGAGTCAGTAATTGACAGTAGTAAAATATGGCTGACATTTGTTTTATTTAGCAAATTTGTTATTGTAGCCGATTAGTCTTTCCCTAATGCTCATGTCTTCTAACTCTGAATTGACTGAATTGGATTTTAGTGCCAAAGGGACATCTCTGAGAATAGGACACTAACACAGTTCATTGTTGTGACAATGACAGCATCATTAAGGTACAATACTTCAGGGTATCTTTCTAAATGCATTTAAAAATTTGTTTCTCACTTGCTCAATTATATATGAATAAAAGCATTTTAAATATTTTTTGTGTTTATGTGTGTATATGTGTATGCCCGTGTTTGTGTATAAAGTTCAATGAATTGTCACAAACTGAAAACTCTTCTAACCATACCCAAACCAAGAAACTCAATATCATCAGCACTCCAGAAGCCCCCTGAAGCTCCCTTCCAGTCTATTCATCCCACCCCACCAAGAATAATCATCATTCTGTCTTCTTAGTTTTGCCTAATTCTTTAACTTTATATAAATGGAAATCTAGAGTATATGCTTCTTGCTGGGCTTATTTCACTCAAACGTTCATTTGTGTGCCTGACTGCTATGCAATGTTCTTTTGAGTCATCTGTGTAGAACTTTGTTAATTCTTCTTTTAGGGTGTTTGTTCTTTTCTTACTGATTTGTAGGAGTTTTGTTTATATTCTGAATACAAGTCTATTTTTAATATATATTTTGCAATAATTATCTTTTTCCCACTTGTAGGTTGCTTTTTTCTCTCTTAATGTAAACTTTTCATTAGTAGAAGTTCTTAGTTTTAATATATCCAATTTGTCATTTATCTTTTTATAATTAGTGCTTTTATGGTCCTCTTAAGAAATTCTTGCCTAATCCAAAGCCACAAAAACTATTCCTGTATTTTCTTCTAAAAAGATTTGTTGTTTGAACTTTTGTTTTTAGAACTCTGATTCTTCTGGAAATAATTTCTGTGTCTGGTGTGAGGTAGGGATAACTTTCTATATGAATTATATAATACACACACAAACACACACACACACACACACACACACACACACATGCATATAATTTAGAAGGACCTGTCATCTCTCATAATCTATCAGGGCAAGAAAGGACCAGAATCTGGCTCTCCATCTGAAGTAAACGGATGCTGGAGAGTTCTCCTACCCACAAATACTGACAATAGGTGCAGTTGTGTTGAATAATTACATAAATCTCTGTCACAGTCTTGGTAAATATTGGCAACTGGGAATCCAAGTTGAAGAGAAATATTTCTCTAGCAGGTGGGAAGAAACAACCATTCTGAGAGAAGCAATACTCAGTTCAGATCTGCAGATTGTTATCAGTTAGGAGATTTGTTACTGTCAGAGTTCTGAGCACTGAGTATTTGTTCAGAGATGGCTCAACTACCCACATTGTCAGTAGAGAGGTAGAACTTTAACCTCGGTAAGAGAATGAGGCAATGAATGACCAGGTTTCCAACAGAGGAAGTTGTGGTCAGGGACAAAACAAATGCCTAATGAGGAACGCAAGGTGTAACTTACTGAGGCACTGGGACGTGTAAATAAAGGGGGGAACATATCTGATTTGTGAATCACAAGTGCAGACTAAAAGCCATAATCACTTGTTATAATTTTTTATTGAACTCACAGAATTCCATTTCACTGGAATTAGTAAAAGACCACCTGCATTAAGCTAAGATTTATCCTGGGAGTTAGGGTCAGAAATAACTTCAGCTGAAAATGAAAAAATGGCTCTAGTAGAGAGGAAGAAGAAAGATGCAGAGCAGCGATTCTCAAGGGTCAGTGTGAGGAGCTTCATAAACATGCTAATTTCACTGCACATTCCAAAGATAGTTCCATTCAGCAGGACTGAGGAGGAGCCTGAGAAACCTCAGGTTTGGCCATCACCCCTGGTGATTCAGAAGCACACTGAACTTTGATGAGCAACAAGTCTAGAGAATTATATAAAGTTATTTTTTTATTTTATAACCACATTGTCCTAAAATTGTTACTAATTACTATGGTGTTTTATTTTTAAAACCCATTGTTAACTAGGTTCATATTTATTCACATTGTTGCTCTAAGTTTTCTGGGAATAAATTTCCCTTTGGAATATGCTAGTGGTTGAGGGGCATGATATGAATCCTAGTTAAGAATAGTGAGAAGTGAGTAGGTAGTATATAGACTGATACATAGATACATAAGTACATGAAAGTAATACTGTGAATATCCTATTTGAGATTAATTAAAATATGTTTGGCTATTCAGAACATATATCTAGTCCTAACTAATTGCTGCAAAATGAATTATTTCCCATAAATGAAAACCCTAAAAGGATTGTATCACAAGCAATCTGGGTCTATTGGAGAACTTTCAGTAAGTGTTTTTTTTTTTTTAAGGTTTATATCATGAACTTGATAAGCATGAGTAAAACAACATCAATTTGAATGCTTGGAAAACAGTTCTCTTGCCTGTTAAACATCAAAGGACGTTTGGTGTGAGGACAAAGCAAATACTGCAAAATATTGTTTTCACTCAATCTGAAATTTTGGAGCAGTGAGGCTTTGTTTCATGAAGCCAAGAATATCAAAATGGCAAAACATATTTACCAGTCCACATTATTTGAATTAAAAGTTGTTTACTGCATTTCTCAATCCTTGTCTTTCTTGGAAGTTCCTTCTGTAGGCTCCATTTATTGAATATCTTAAATTGTGTCCTTTCTAGGTTGGTGAACTAAAGGCTCTTTTGATGCTACAGTGTCTTGAATAACTTCAGCTGCATTATTAGGAACCTCAATTTAGGAGTTGTTTAGGGGGTATTTCCCTATTTAAATAAGTTGTATTTTGCTTCTCTTTTCTCAAAGTAGAGTTCAGAGGTCTCTCCCCAGGAGGTAGGAGGTAGAGGAGATGGTTAGATGCATTATCTAACTAGGTTCCAGTGTATTGAATGTCACTATAATTTGAATAGTGTAGCCCAAATTCTTTCTTAATTTAGGCTTCTCACAAAGCAAAATGTAGGGTTTTGGCTTCAGTACACTGAAGTCAAAAGGAATTCCTAAATATTTAGAGTTTTAAAATGTCTATCAGTATTATCTATTTAATTAAAAAAAAACTATTGAACAGTAATTCTTTTTCTCTCTCTCCTCCCATATCACTTACATCCACTGTCATGACTACTTCTGCAACTTAGAGATAATGACCAATTAATAGATAACACGTGATAAAATGGGTTCTACAACCACAGTTGGGCTACGTTTCCTCATCCTGTGCACTGTGAATTTCACATGGGTATGTGTGTGCATGCCTGTGTGCACACATGTTTAAACTGTGGTTACTATCATTATCCCACCCAAGGTATCTCCCCTACAACAATGCAGCCTTGTAAGTACAGATGTTCTGGTCCATATCCCATATCACATGATACTGAGAAAATCAGGGAAACGCAGGATTACTATTTTTGCTCTATATTTAGAAAAGTCAACCTTTTGGAGATATCTTTTAATGGTTAAAAAAAAATGCTTTCAGGAGGGCTGGCAGCAGCAGAATTTATTCTTCCAAATAAAGAAAATGAACCTAGTAATGAAAGGTTAACAAACAAAACAAGGACCTAAATGAAGAAGCTATACATAGATGGAGGTTTTTCATAGAACAACTGAATGTGCTAGTCAGTCTCTTAACATTTATTAGGATTTATTGTGTGTACAGAAGTTGTTTGGAGGACCCTAGTTCCCTCTAATCATTACACCCAGCTCCTGCTTTCTTAGGAGCAGCTATAAATTCAAGAAGAGGTGGAAAACCGGCAGACTGCCAACCAAATTCAACCCACAGACATATGTTGTTGGGCCTGAACAATGTTTTGGAGTGTTTTGAGTCAGTTTCCAATTAAAACATGAAGATTTTTACTTTTTAAAAAAATGTGTATGTCTGTGTGTCTTCTCTTGAAAAATGATAAGATGTGAAAAATTGGTCAACGTATGCATGGTAACTGTCAGGCAGAGATGGGCAGCTTCCACATCTTCTAAAAAGGGCAAGTTCTCTCTGATTTAGACATTCTCTACCTTCCTTCTTGATTTGATAACCTGACTCATCTGGGAGTATCTGTGACTGTGACCCCAGGTGTCAATCACCTCTAGGAGCACTGCTCCACAGATGTGTGGGTTGAACAGAGTTTCCAATGCATATTAAATCAATATCATTTCAATATATTTTTTTTAATTTTTAAATCCAAGCTGGTAGGATTTAAAGTGGAGAACAAAAGCAAGAGACTGAATTTGTACCTGTTTTAGAAAGATTATTCATTGAAGATTAACATTGTTTCATTTATTGGTACAAGTTTTTTCAACATGATCCCAAATTACCAGAATAGAATATCATGCTATGCACTGTGCTATTGCTAAGCAAGTTCCCATTTTCCCCCTCTCTGCTCTGACCTCCTTTATCATTCCTACTATATTTTGGCAGATAATCACATCCTGACTTCTTCTGATCTCTTTTCTATTTGAGTTGTGTATCCCTTCTGCCAAATTGACTGTGGGCTCCTTAAAATCAGACACTGTATTTTTTAGAGTTACTGCTCTGCATTGTATTGAGAATGTTACAGGCATTTTATGCCTGTCTGAAATCCCCTGCTTCTAATTCCCCCAGTACTGTGAGCACTTCCAACAAGTTCAGGTTTGCCACCGTGTTAGAATGCTTGTGACTCCTTGTGCCCAAGTGTCACTGGATTCTTATGTTTATTTCTTACTTCTCCACATCAAAATCTGCCAAATGGACCTGGGATACAGTGCATCATGGTCAGGGAAAGTCAGAACAACCACTGCATCTCACCTTGCCCCCATTCCTGACTCAAGTCATATTCTCTACCTAACTGCCATGCTAACTAATCTCTGATTTTCCTGTCAAGCTGATTTCTCACCCTGAAATTATGACCCACTTAATAATTTCCTTTCTTAGGGCCAGACTTCTAGCCTAGAGCCCTGTGGCCTGTAGGATGCTGCTAATTCTCCAGAGATAGCATCACAGCCACTTATCTCCTAAGTATTTTGTCAGTCGCTTCCCACTGCCACACTTTGCTGTCATTTAAATGGGTGTCCTAGTACCACCTGTCTTCACAATTAGGACTGAGATGGGTATATTCACTCAACCTCCATACATGGAATCCTGAGCAGGCTTCCTCAGGGGGAAAACAAAACAGAAGGAAAACAGAAAACTTTGCTAACTGGATCAGGAACCTAGACCCCTGACCTCCCAATATCTTTTCTTATATTTTTTCTCAGAATCATTCTGCTAGGACCCCCCCCCCACGCCTCATGAACAATCTATGGTAATACTTACAACCCTAGGCAAAAATCAGATGTAATATAAAAGAGGGTGAAGAGAATTCTGCTTTTTTCCCTCTCTCCTAGTCTCTATAATACTTCTTTGCTCCATAATACTTCTTTGCTCCATTTAATTTTAGGTCCAAGACTTAGTGGCTGCTTTTCACTTTTTGAGTGGCTCTGCGTGATGCATATTAATTCTTCAAAATTAAAGGGTATTTTTGGTTAGGATACATCTTGAGCTGCTTGAAGGAAAATTTCCATATCAACCAAAAATTGGTAAACAAGCAAGAAAAGAGTGAACCTTCTTCCTTCTCTCCCATACCACTGTTCTATACTCCCTCACACAGCTGTAATGAGGAGATAAAAGTAATAGCAATAAATTGCTTTTGATGAGTTTCATAATACTTAGTACTGAAATAAACCAAAATTATATTGGCATGATTTTTACATTATAATAAGGGGGAAAATGGTAACCATTTGATTCAAAATGGCCTGATAAAACAATTACTAATACAACTACTATTCACACTACATTTAACCTTTCTGAGCAATATTGTGTAGCAAAAACTCCACAAAGTTTTCTACATATGTTTTTTTTTTTATATTTTGTGAGGAAACTCCTTGTTTTATAGATGAGGCAACACAGGCTCAGAGAGATAAACTAACTTGCACAAAATACCATATATAATATCTAGCAAGAGGTGGAACCCAGAATTGAACTTTGCTTTTTCTGAATTTCCAGGCAGTGCTCTTAATATCTTTACTACCTTCACAAGAAATTTAAAAAGTTCCAGACCAGAACTTGGGAGAAATATGTTCTCAACATGTCCCCAAACACTTCTGTTTCTCCAAGTTTCCTTGTCTTCTATTAAATCTATCAAGGGCTCTGCTTTTCCCACTAGCTGGAATAATCACTGAAAATGATGTATGCAAAATCACTCTTAAAACTCTAAATAGAGTATGAATAGATAATAGACATTCTTACTTGTATTAATTAACTTGAACCCAACCATCGCCCTGAAGACATAAAATAAATCTTAAACAGGCAAAATAAAGAACTAAAACAAATAGGAGTGTGGAAGTAAGACCCCCTTTGCCATAGTCCAGACAAGACTTAATGGATGGCCACATTAGTGACTGTGACAATAAGTGAACACGGAGAGAAAGAAACGAATACCCCAAACACTGGCAATTGGTTGACTGTATGGACAGGAGTCCATGGAGATTCCAAGTTTACTTGTTTAGATGATTTAAAGAACAGAGAAATGAGGATTCTCTGGGGAGATCAGGTGTTTAACATGAGACATACTCAGTTTGAACTGCTGATGAGACTTCACGGAAGAGGTAATAAGTAACAACTGGAACCAGGAACAATACAGGGAGAGACGTCAAGGACAAAGATAGAGATTGAATGACCGTATCAAAGGATTACATTTAAATCATAAGAATGTATAAAAATGGCAATGTAGTCTTGTGAGAAGAAGAGAGGGCCTAAAACTGTGCCATCCACTAGAAATAATGTGCCAGACAAATAATTTAAAATTTTCTGGTAGCCACACTAAATGAGAAAAATGAAACAGGTTATTATATTAAAGTAATATATTTTAATAATATATTTATTTAACTTATTATATCAAAATTTTATAATTCTAGCATATAATCAATGTAAAGTATTAATGAGATAGTTTACATTCCTTTTGTTTGTACTGTCTTCAAAATCTGGTGTTTATTTTACACCCAATTTAGACTACTCACATTTCAAGTGCTAAAGGGCCATCTGTGGCTAATTACTACTGTAATGGACAGCATGATTCTGAGAAGGAATTTTGAGGATTTAAGGGCTAATTGGAGACATAGGGTCTAGAGTACACAGAAAAAGATAAACAGAAAAGGTACCCATAGTATGATGAAAACTAAGGGAAAAACATGTTTTCTTCCTCACATATTTTATAACATTCCTACATAAGGCAATATATGTAGTGAATAAGCAACAGGTTTTCCACAGATGGCATAGTTTTAGACATCAAACAAAGAAGGACCCTTTCAGGATATAGGGCCTCCTGAATGAAGCCCAGTATTACTTAACTGCTGACACCTAAGAGGCTTAGAAATTGTCACATGGCATGGTGAAAATAACATGGATTTTGCATTGTCCAGACCTGCGTACAAATCATGACCCAGCCTATCAAATAGCATTATAAATTTGGGCACTTAACCACTTAACCTAAGCTTCCTAATCTAAAAATGGAGATATGAAAAAGATTGATTTTTATGGATATCAAATGCTATTGGGTAGGCAAAGCATCTGATCCATAATACATGTTGAATACATCATAGCTTTGATGAGTATTATTAATAATCCCACTCTACTCGTTTATATTGATGAATGTCTCATGCTACTGAAAGCACCTAGAAAATAACATTGTCTGTTTTTGGTGACCCCATGGTTGTGTTGGAGATACGACCAGGGTAATCAACATCCATTTTCCCTCCTACATTCTACTTCCTTTAGGAGAACCATTCAGGTATGAATAGATGATGCTACACAGAGGCTCAGATCACTTAGTTTCCTATTGCATAGAGTGGAAAGATGAATATGGGCTTCATCACTCAGTTTCTAGCCTTTAAAATTCTAGGATGAAATTAACTAAAGCAGAAAGATAAATTAAAGAAACTAAATTTCCCCTTGACTCAGCACCCAATTTCCTGAATATTCTACCTTTCACAGCTCTTTTAAAAAGAAATCTCATTTTGACTCTAAGCTTGGCATTACATCAGCAGAGACTAGAACAAAAAGTTCTCTAAGTGTTTAGGAAATGTATCTAAAGGAAACATACAATTATTCAATTTTAATTCCATGAATTTAGCAAAGTAGCTTAAAATGTAAATACTTAGAGGTAGTTAGTTTATGGCAATATGTTTTCAAATGCAGGGTTATTTGTTCTCAGTTTCAGAAAAGCACCATAGCATATAATGGATCCAGGATTCCAATCCAACATTTCATCACTCACAGGTTATTCAAAATGAACCCATAACATGTCATTTGTTTGAAATACATTTCTAGCTTCTCTTCCCCTAAATTTATCTTATATATTTACTCTCAGGAGAAGTCACAAATCTCTAGAAAGCCTTCCCTGACTCTACAGCCCACAGTCAGCTTTTATATCATTTATTCTTTTACTAATCAAATATTTATCGAGTGTTTATTATATGCATACCATTGTTCTAGATTCTAGGTATTCAGTAGTAAAAAAGGCAGACAAGGTTAATACATTCAGTCCAAGGTAAAGACAGTCTCTAAGCAATTTCATAGGTAATATTAATTCACCATATCCAAAATGCCATGTAAGCAAACAACAGCAGAGCAATGAGACAGAGGGCCTGGCAAATCACGAAAAAAAAAATTGAATTAATTTAAAATAAAAGCTAAAATAAACAAATGGGACCTAATTAAACTTACAAGCTTTTGCACGGCAAAGGAAATCATAAGCAAAACAAAATGACAACCTATGGAATGGGAGAAAATATTTGCAAATGATGCAACTGACAAAGGTTTAATTTCCAGAATATGTAAACAGCTCATATACCTTAATAACAAAAAAACAAACAACCCAATCCAAAAATGAACCGAAGACCTAAACAAGCAATTCTCCAGTGACGACATCCAAATGGCCAATAAGCACATGAAAAAATGCTCAGTATTGCTAATTATCAGAGAAATTCAAATCAAAACTACAATGAGGTATCACCACACACCAGTCAGAATGGCCATCATTCAAAAGTCCACAAATGATAAATGCTGGAGAGGGTGTGGAGAAAAGGGAATCCTCCTACACCACTGGTGGGAATGTAGTTTGGTGCAGCCATTAAGGAAAACAGTATGGAGATTCCTCAAAAGACTAAAATAGACTTACCATATGATCCAATAATCCCACTACTGGGCATATGTCCAGAGGGAACTCTAATTCAAAAAGATACATGCATCCCAATGTTTACAGCAGCACTATTTACAATAGCCAAGACATGGAAATAACCTAAATGTCCATTGACAGAGGAGTGAATAAAGAAAGTGTGGTATATTTACACAATGGAATACTACTCAGCCATAAAAAGAATAAAATAATGCCATTTGCAGAACATGGATGGGCACAGAGGTTGTCATTCTAAGTGAAATAAGCCAGAAAGAAAAAGAAAAATACCATATGATATCACTTGTATGTGGAATCTAAAACAAGAAAAAAGAAGGCACTAATGAACTCATCTACAAAACAGGAACAGACTTGCAGACATAGTAAGCAATTTATGGTTACTAAGGGAAAGGGGGTGGGAAGGGATAAATTTGGGAGTTTGAGATTTGCAAATGTTAACCACTATATATAAAAATCGATTAAAAAACCAGATTTCTTCTGTATAGCACAGGGAACTATATTCAGTATCTTGTAATAACCTTTAATGAAAAAGAATACAAAAATGAATATATGTATGTGTATGTATGACTGGGACATTGTGCTGTACACCAGAAATTGATACATTATAACTGACTATACTTCAATTTTTAAAAAAAAAAGTATAATAGAAAGTCATTTGGAATGTTGTAAAGTTGTACATTTAAGTCTTAAGAAAGTTACTCTGGCTACTCTTTGAAGAATGACTATTATATAAAAAGTAGAATCAAGGAGATGAGTCAGGAGAATTCTGCAGTAACAGTGGTAGAGGTGATAAGAAGTGATTAAATTTCAGATATTTTGATATACATTTTCCCCTTGCTTAATGTCTAATTCATTCCTGCTAAGAGAAAATCAGTGAAATAAAATACAGATATCCAATCAATACTTATAAGTATAAAAAGGCATGAATAGATTCTTAAAATGGGTTTATGTAAGTAGTAGCAACAATTTTTTAAATTGTTGATAAAATACAATATAAAAAGTTTATTTATTAAATTTCCTTTTTTCTGTATTTTTTTTTCACCAATATTTCAAATGTTTGTTAGACTTACAGGTTTTTTGTCTTCAGAGCATATTTAATGATAAATTACAGCACAGAAAAACAATTTTAGGGCCAAAAAAACCTAACTGGGAGATTCTACAATTTGCTACCTCTTCAACCTTCTTGAAAGTTCATGAAATGTTCAAATTAACATTACTCCATTTATTTTGTATGTTTTTTCTCTAACTTGAAACTAGAAGGTAAATCAGTAAGCATGGTTTTATCTAAAATTATGATAGTATCTAAATGTCACATATTGTAATATATTCATTTTGCAGGTTTGGGGGGAATTCATTACACTACACCAACAAGCAAAAAAAATTACCAAAAATTATAATAGCCATTAGTCTGAAAAAAATATATCATTTTTGAAGAGTCATTACTAAGAAAAGTAAACAGGATTATAGGAGGTAAGCCAGTATTTTGCAGGCTTTGCTTATTGCTGATTAATTGGATGTGGTTTGGGGTAACAAGTGTGAGAGATAGAGTGGAAATGAGGGTAATTGTTAATTTATTGTCCTGAACAGAGAGATGAATAGTGGTGCCATTAAATGAGATAAATGAAAATAGAGAAGAAGCAGGCTGGGTTAGGGGCAGGTGAGGAGTAATTAAGAGCTGTTTTGAACATACTTATTTTGATGCCTCTATGAAGCATTCAAGTGGAGATGATAGGTAGACAATTTAATTTACAGTTTAAGTGCTAAAAAAAAAAAGGTTTGGTCTTGAGATCTAATTAGAATATAGTTAGTGTTATACTCCATGGCACTACACAAGATCACCTAGGAATAAACTAAGACAAGAGCTAAAAGAAAGGTAGAAATCTGAAGATTGAGTGCAGGATATTTTAACATTTAGAAGGTTGGATAATGAGGAAGAGTCAGAGACAGAGAAAGAGCATCCAATCAGTTTGGAGGAAAACTGGGAGAATGAAATATCCTAGAAGTCAAATGAAGAGAGAGCTTCAAGAGGGAAAAGTGTTCAGTTGCATCAAATGCAACTCAGATGATGGATAATACAATCACATAGAAATAGCCATTGAGTTTGGCAAAATGAAACCACTGGGGCTCTGACAATATCATGTTCTGTAATATTTCTATGGCATTACATTTATACTTATAAATTTATATTTAAATTCTTGTGCTTATGCACTAAGCTATCAAAGAAGTTTTCACTGGCTAGATAGCACATATACATGTATATGTGTGTATTATCTTTATTATATTAAAGGTACTGTTCTATGTACACTGCTCCACTTCTTTTTTTCTTTTGGTAATATCCTGGAGATAATCTGGGAGATAATCTAGCCATAGTAATTCCAATGCACTTGGCTAGATTCCCCAGTAAGTCCAAGTATAACACAGTGTACTTAGTTAGAGCTCAGCATTATTTATGGAATTGAACTGAATTGAGCTGATATCCACTGAAAGAGAAAATCAGTTTTAAAATTTACAATTGTACTGTGTGTTGTTGACAAAGCCAATTTTAAAATAAGGTATTCTGCCTATTCTTTAGCACCCTCTAGAGAATCCCTCTCATCAAATGTGCTTTCCTACGATTTCAAAGACAGAATCCACGAAGCATGCATTCCCTCCACTTCCTCTCCTCACTTCATTTTATCTATATCTTATTCATCTACATACACACTTGTTAACGTGCTCTGTCTCTGTTTTTGGTTAATTTATCTACTTGAGCTAGTGATTGCAGCCATTTGGCTTAGTATCCTCTAAGACTTTGTTGGATATCTGGACATTTTTTTTTCTTGATTTTCATTCTTTTTCTCTTTTCCTTCAGGTCAACATTCATATGTCATTCTTTTAAGCTACTGCTTATTTCAAGCTTTATAAAGAGAGTATTTTACATATGCTAGTCCCAGTTCCTTCTTTTAACATTTCATTCTAGCCTCGAATGTGACATACCTTTGGCCCTTAATTATACAGCTGAGAAAGATTGTATTCTCTTATTAAGAAAAACAAATAGGCCTTTAATCTTTTAAAAACAAGCTCAACCTCAATCATAATAACAGAACTCTTACATAAAACTTCATTGGGATACATTTTTTTACAGATTGGCAAAACCTGAAATGTTTCATAACTCAATCTATTGGAAAAGGTACATGGCTTCCATCAGCATTCTAAGTGCTGATGGAAGTTCAAAATGTTACAACTAACATAAAGGATAGTTTGGCAATTAACTATGAAAATTATTTTTTCTCTTGGCTTATAAATAAATAGGAATTCATTCCATAGCTGTATTTTCAAGTGTACACAATTATATTCCAACATTCTTTGTATTTAGTAAAAAATAATTAAAAACATCAAAATTAAGTATGACATCCACACACTAGATTACTGTACAGGTACAAACAGAATTAGACAGTTTCTTGTTTTTATTATTAAAATATCTTCAAGATATTGCTAAAAGGAAAAAAACAAGTGGAGAGGTGTATATAGTATACCACCTTTAATATAATAAAGATATACACACACATACGTGTATATATATATATATACATATTTGCTTTTGCATAAAGATAATATGAAGGATTAAAAAAACTATTAAAAGTGGTTGCCTGTTTGGTTAAGGTGGGAGTAAACAGAGGTATATAAAAATAGTGTAAGAAAGATTTTCACTCAAATGTTTATATTTAGGTTTTATTTGTTTTTAAAACATTTCACTGTATCACTTATTCTCAAATTAAAAAGAAAACAAAAACAAACTTTCATAATATGAAAAAGAAATCATTATAACCACAATCTATAAGAACCTCGAGGCACCTTGGGGAAGTGAACGGGTCACTAGTTTTACAGGAATACCTCCCTTTACTAACTACAGCCACTTCTGCAAACCACCCTGAAGAGCATGTTACCAACAGTGAGGTATATGAAGGAAGCAAATAAATCGTGACACTAGATAGCCCACCCAGATGCAAAATGTGGACATCCTATTATGTATTTCCCATGCTCATCAACCCTGTTGTTACATAAAACCTTTAGCCATAATCTGCTCGGCAGGTCCACTCTATTAGAGGCTGAAACTATCTGCCCTGACCTCCTACTAGTATACGTCTACCTAACAAAGCTAGACAACTCACTCTTCCTTGGAAATTCTCTGATACTCCATGTTTTTGTGCCTTGACACCATTCCCTTCCTGTCTCTTAGAGTGCTTCTCATCGCCTCAGCCCTAGTTTTTTCTGGAAACTACCACAGTGGTGCCCCGTTATCCACGGGAGTCACATTCCGAGGCCTGCAGTGAACGCCTGAAACTGTAGACAGTACCAAATCCTGTCTATACTATGCTTTTTCCTCTACACACGTACCTAGTTTAGCTTAATTTATAAATTAGGCACAGTCAAAGACTAAAAACAGCTAATAATAAAGTAGAACAATTTTAACAGTCTACTGTAATAAAAGTTGTGTAAATGTGGTGTCTCACGCGCAAAATATCTTACTGTACAAACTGAATACCTTTTTCATCTTAATTAAACACTCACCACGTACTGGGGCCATAACTTTTGCAGTCTGAGGTGCGACAGCAAAACGAACGCGAATTTTTCTTTCCTTCTTCACAATTTCACGAATAGAAGATTCGGATTTGTTCTTACCGTAGGTCTCCGCAAAAGAGATTTTTCTCTCTTTCATCTTCCCATTAGAGGAAGCACTTTACCGCTACCCGTGGGCATATCTGAATTGCGAGCCGCACTACGCTTGCGCCTTGGGGCCAGTATTAAGTGAAATAAGGGTGACTGGACCGCGCAGCTGCGAACCTGCGAACGCCGATCCCACAAGCAAGGTGGCTGCTAAGAGACTAACGGGAAATGTCTGACGAGTTCACGCCCCGGGCCCGACAGCGCGAGATTTCCTCAGGCTCCTCAGAATGGTGAGTAGTTTAAAACTTCCGGATTGTTTCTGGTATTTTCCCTTTAACATTTTTGGGCGTGTCTGAGGGTGGGTAACTGAAACCGCGGAGAAGGGAGACGCCTAAACAAATATTTCTTCCCAGACTGTCCTGTTATCTCTGACTAGATATGACCAAACGATACAACACCTGCAAAATTCTCTAGTTTACTGCCTGGCACGTAACGGGAAAATAAATATGTTCCACGAAATTCTGAATCGTAATAGAACATTTCATATATATTTTTATGGTATGACAAATTTTGTTGGCACTATAATTATTAGTGCAATAATCATATTAGATGATAAGCTTTTAGAAGCTAAGTATGAGGGGGAGGGGTTTATATATGGAGTAGCTGCTGAAAAACATTTTAAAATTCAGTTTAATTGAAACACTCGCTTTATTCAGACGTACCCTTAAACTGCCACTGTGTTTGATCATAGAGTCTGGAAAATTTGAGTATGTAATGCTTTTAAATGTGCCCCTATGTGGCTATGTACTGGTTTTTCTGTGACTTTTACCTATTAAGTCACCTTTCCTCCGAGGGAAACATTTTAGTTCCTCAGTATGGGGACCCCTCTTTTCAGCTGAGGGTCCATACGTTGTGGGGGCAGGTGGTTCATTAAGACAAGAGTGGGCCAGTGCCGCAGCCTGGTCACTCAGGGTGTCTGTGTCTCAGAGGTGACCCACGTCAGCCCAGTCTGATCTCAGTCTGAGATATCTTTGCTGTGATGGTAGGAGAAAGGCATTTTTTTTTGTAAAGAGTTTGCTGAAAGGGTCAGATGTAAACCTCAAGCTTTCTGGCCAACTTAGTGTGATGTTCTGCCAGAGACTGCTTACAGCAAAATGAAAAAAGAGAGCTAAAGAATGAAGAAAACGATCTTCATAACTGTGAGCTCCTGGACCCAGCCTGTCTGACTTCACTTTCCTTAGATTTTCGGTTATACAGATCAGTGCCTATCTCTGTTGCCCACGCTGATTTTAACTTTTTTTTTCTATCGTTTGCAAACAAAAAGAGTTTTGTCTACTACCAGCTGAAATTTAGAATACTTACAAGCACATTTTAAAGTTTAGCTGTGTAACATTTATCCTGCCATGGAAAAAATATGGTACCCAAAGTGTTAAATTCAGGATAGTAAATAATTTTTAAAATACATATGTAAAACAATTGATTATGTTAAGTATTTCTCAGAGTGTGGGAATACCAAAATAGTCTGAAGATGTAGTGTAATTAATTTTCATCTACTACAAGAAAAGTGTGTATTTCTTCAGGAATATCTTAGAGAAAAGGACACATCTCTGTGATGGACCCTTTGTATAAAACATTCTTAGAAATTTAAATGCCACAGACAGGACCAGTGGTTAACAAAACACTTTTTCCCCCCAAATATTTCCCCCAAACTGTTTGTCATGGCATCAGTCTCCTCACCTGAGACTGAGGTCTTCAATATTTAGCTGTTCCTTTGGATCCTGTTTGCTAAGAGACCTTATTCAAATTCTACTGCAAGGAGTAGTGGAGATCTGGATAAGAAGTTAGGAGAGAAAAAAGCCCTGGAGTCTTCTCCTGTGCACAAGGATTATTTTTATCAGATGCCCTAAGTGCTGGGAAATAGGATGATTATGTTCTAAGAACAATGGGTGTGGGATGGAAGAGAAAAGTAGAGTCTATTTCTCTAGGTACCAAGGCTTGGGGACCTGAAGTTAGGAACAGAGCAGGCCACTCCAGGACAGAGCATTAAAAAAGGACAAGAAAAGGAGTATTAATGGGGAAGGGGAGAATATCTCCTTCTGAATTTTGCTGAATCCTGGCCCCAAGTGGAAATGTATATTTTTTCACAAATCAGCTTTGAAATGACTTTCCAAATGAGATCCTCCACACTATTTTTATTTCACCAAAATTTGTTTCTTATTCACTTAAAATGTATAAAGATACAGTAACTCATTTGTGATTTACCCTCTCAAGATTTGGTCTGTATGCTCAAGAGATAACGCATTACAAATTTTTACAAACAGCTCTGAGAGCATTTTAGTTTACAAGTCTTTCTTCTCAACTTGTGGCTCTTCATAAATCCATGTTTAGTATATTTAATTAATTCTTAATTTTACACACACTCCATCAAACATTTCCATTTTAATTTAATGGTTTCTGTAAGAAACAATCATTTTAGAAGGAATTTAGCTTTTAAAAATATTAAATCACTTAAAAAACTGTGGTGGACTTTTTTTCAGTGCCAAATGCTTATGTGGATATTCATTCTTGCTAAAGTGTAAGTACTACATATATTTATTCATGTGATGTTCTCTTATAATCAAATGAAATAAAGTAATAACTTATCAACCCAAACTATCTGAATTATACAGCCTTTATAGATGCAGAGGCTCAGAACCACAATATCAAGGACAGATTTAAGTAACGCTTCCCATTGTGAGGGAACACAGCAAACTGAAAAGCTAATCAGAATATCAAAGCAAATACATATTGCCAGGGTTCTTTTACACTCTAATAATAAAAAATGTATTGAACATCAAGTCCTAATCTCTACTTTTTCATAATCAATTTAATTGTCCACAAGTAGCTAGCTTCAGTATTGACAACTGAAGAGGTCTTAACATGGAGTGTACTAGTATAACTAATAATTTCCTACCAAATTGACCACATCAAAAAAAATTTATGAGTCTTTCAATAGAAGACAATAAAAGAAAAGAAAATTGTTGCCACTTATCAACCCTATAACTATTTTTTAATAACACAAAAAAATAGGTGTGGGGGCCATCATTTCCCTCATCCAAGAGCACAATAAAAATAATATCATGGAAGAGTGGATCATATCTGGAGCTTTCATTAAAATTCCTTCCAAAATCCACAGTCAGATCTATTTTAGGTATTTGTCTCTGAGATTAGTAATACTTTTATATTTTTTGTACATATATTACAGCATACAAAGACATTCTGTAAAAGCAAGAAGTGAATATAAAAGAAAAGTTCTTGTCAGTTTATGATTAACAAATCCTTTTAATTTCTAAGGTTATTGTTTTGGAAATCTCAAAGAAGGAAAATTATATAGTTAAGTAAATAACAGAAATGTATGTCTAATTTGCCTCTTTTCCCAGAAGTAACCTTCAGTGAAGTAAGCTGTGACTTCTCTTTTAAACATAGAGTTTGCTTATGAAATAGAAAAGTTCTCATTTCACCCTATATCTTAAATAAAATTTAGGGGGAAGAAATTAAATGTCATGATAAAGAGCTTTCTTTTGCATTTTAAAATTTTCTTGCTTTTTAATAGCTATTTAATAAACTACACATTTAATAAACTATACCTTTCCAAAGGTTTCTAATGCAAACTTTAATACAACACTTTACAGTATCTTTCACGCTGCATACAATTCAGATATTATTTCTTACTGTTACAAAGTGCCCTTTTCTCTTTTTTGTCTGAATCTTGAATAGTACATGCTTTAATGAATCGGTCAGTTAAAGATGCAAAGTCCTACATTTTCTCCAGTAGTTATTTTTAAAAGCACTTTCAAACTAAAACTATATCTTATTTTATCTTTAATATTTTTGTATGAAATCTTAGTATATCTTTAAAAGGATTTTAGAATTTAACAGTTGCAAATATAAAAACAATATTCTTTTCTACACCAAAGGAAACAAACTGGTATTTTAATTACAAGTGAAAACATCACAACTTTATAGGAAGAGTTTATACGTTCACAGAGAAACGCAGGATACTCTGCCAAACATTTTCAAATTGAAATTGCACGCCCAATATGAAGTTAAATGCACTTACCTTTCCTCAGTGCTGACCTGTTATTGAAACTGCCATCAACTTCTAACAGTTAATGACTCTTTCAACAAAAACGGAAAACAGTAAAGTCACATGTCGTAAGAGTAGGCCTAGGTTGGATGCTGCTTAATTTCAGTACTGGAGAAAAAAAAAGCAGGGGGTGGGGTGAGCACAAAAACTTTTAAATAAAACCACTTCCTGCGTAGATACGGTTAACCACACACATCACATCATTTCTCAATTTAAAGAAATTGTCTTGTATAGGCAACAATGTTGTTATTTTTCAATGTGATTTTCAATTTTCAGACACTACGCACTTGTAAGGGTTTCATCAATTCTGATTTAATGGGGCAAAATGTGCGGTTAAAAATTTAGCAGGGGAAGCAGCAGCCTGGTAAGCACTGGGGACACTTCCTCTTTCTCTGCCTTCTAACAAGGGCTCAAAGACTAAGCCTCTGTTCTCTTTCGTCGGCTGGAGTGTGTCCACATGCCTTCGGGAGGCTCCACTTACTGACTTGAGAAGATAAGGGCCACCTCCAATTCACAGAGCTGGTGACAGAATCTCACTCATGCAGGGACCCACAAAGAATTACTAAGTTCATGAGGCTTTGGACAGGTTGCATTACAATCTCAGAACACAGCCCAGGGCCCCGCTGTCACCTGGGGGAAAGGAAAGTGCTCATCTAGCACATGCTGTGGCATTTGCTCTGGTGGTGGCTCTCACACAGGTGTGTCCTCCCTGACAGTTTCCTAAGTAGTTCTGAAATCTGCTGAAGAGCTTTTACTCTGGCTGAGTGCTTCATTTCGTGGCCTGATTTAAGAAGAAAAATAAAATAAAGGATCCAAGGGGTATCATTTTGGCATGCTGCTATGTGCCCATCTATGTCAAACTTCAACCAGCCCAAGACATATTGGGGGGGTGGGGGCTCAAAATAACTACAGGGTGTGCATCTTTATTGAACCATGAAGTTCAAGAAATAAGCTCCTGGATGTCCAGGCTTGGCAAGATATTTGGAAAAAGAATAGCTTCCCTTCCAAATATATAAGAAAGTTAAATCACACTCTCTTGTCACCAAAACCAATTAGACTAGAAATCATTGGTGTGGAATGTTTGGCACACATAAAGACAATCTTTGAAAATATATTTGACATATATGGCCCAAAGTAAGCATAGCATGTTTATGAAAATTAATCTAATTTCCTGAGGACTCTCCTTTTTAAAATCATATTTCCAATTAACCCTAGAACTTACTGTCAGTTGTCATTCGGGGATGCACCTTTTTAAGTTTTTAAAGCCCTGAAGATTTGTACCCAATATTCCTACCTAACATTGAGGAGACTATAGAACATCATAATGAAAGTGAGGAAACCATATTTCAGGCTTTAGTTCTGACACTGCTGTTTGTTTAACCTTGGCCAAGTCACTTAAGTTCTCTGAAATTCAGGTTGTTTTTCCATATAATAGGACATGCAAATAAAAAGCATCTATCTCCCAGAATAAAATTGTTAGTTGGTATACTTGGCAGCCTCCCTGGGTGAAACCTGAAACTGGCCCCTGTACAGTGAGGGCAAGAAAAGGCCAAAGAAAGAGGTAGACTACTCCAGATTGGGAGGTGGCAGGTTTAATAAG